>NC_073388.1:15089107-15289107 GCF_028641065.1 Leucoraja erinaceus | reverse complement strand
ACCATTCCAAATGTTTCTTCTATACCGAGCGGTCGAGGGACAGGGATTCCTAGGAATCAGCAGGGATTTTGCTTTTTCAAGGAGCTTTGGGCACGTCCATGAATCTTTCCCCCTCCCTGCCTAATAATCTCCTCCCCTGGCAATATCATTAGACTTACCTACAGAGTGTAGCAATTTTCATTCAAGGATGGCGTACCATTAACTCACATTTGTAACACCACGGCACCCTACTTTATTATAATATTCTCAGTTATAACACCCCCTTCATTAAACCTCCTCACTGGAAGTCAAGACTCTCAGGTGGAATGTTACTTTCACTGTAGAAGTCTCTGTTGTAACATTCTGTAACATGTTAAACTCTGCTTCTGGAGGTGTTGCCTGAGAGAAAAATATAAGGCAGGACATTTCCTCGTGCTTAAATAGCGCCATGGGATTTTTAACCAGAACAAAGGGTTTAATGTCTCATCTGAAAGACAGCGCATTCCTCACCGGTACACTGAAATGTCATCCTAGATTAGGTGCTCAAGTGCTGGAACACATCCTGCTGACTCAGAGTCAATACTGCCACCAACTACATGAAGCAGGCACTTGATAATAATAGGCTTTGAGGTAAATTCTCATGAAATCAGATTTCTTATGTAAATGGGCTTCCAAATTCAAGGTTCACTGAAAAAAGAGGAGTTGGCATTAGAGTAAAACGTTGGGTACAATAGCAGACAAGAATAATAAGGCCGGTTCCAGACCTTTACCTCAGGGGAGTATTTGGTGCTGTATATTGAGTTCAGGTAGCTGGGGTAGAAAGCAATTTTGACAGGTCTGGATCCTATAATATTCCTTCAGGATTCCTGGCACACCCAATGTAAAGGTGCCAACAAAGAACACTCCCAGACTCCTACCATAATTTCCTGAGAAACACATCCCGGGAACACCCAAGAAGTGCTCAAAGCAACCCCCCCCCCTCCCCCCCCCCCCCCCCCCCCGTCCCTTAGACCAGTTGCTCTGAGGAAATTTGCAGCAACATGGAAATACAGCGATACCCTCTCACTAGACATATTTCACCACTGATGTGAAAATGGACTCTCACTGTATGTGGGAATGAATTGTATGGTGAGGGACACAACACTCTGTACCATACTGCATTGAAACATTCAGTAGTTGTACAAAATATGTTCATTTTCCCCATACCCTTTAACGTCCGTGTAAATAAAAATCTATCGATCACAGATTGAGGATGATAGTTGACAAGCATTAAATATCTTTTGCAAGAGTTCAACATTTCTTCCCCCATCTTAGTCAGGAAATGTTTCTAAATTACATTCCTAAAAGTATTAGTTCAAATTTTGAAGCAAGTCTTCTGGTCCTCTAGCCCTCAAGCAGATCGAATGGTTTATCTAGTCTACCAGTTCCCCTTCATATCTTTAAAATATATCTTTTGCAACAACTTTAATTTTGTAAGCCAAGATCTCTCTCTAATCTTTTCATTTGCTGCTTCTCGCGAGCTGCAGGCACCAACGTTGAATAGACTGAAATCCACTTTGACTTCCCTTTTGTGTTCTTCAATTGGAGGAGGATGAGTATGTTTACTTTTCAGGGAGATTAATTCATCAGGTTTAAAGGCACTGCTTCATTCTGTAGGTATTTCCATTTGCCTTGTTTACCCCATTTACCTTCATTGACCTCTAATTCCCTTTTGCCTTTGATTAGGTATCTACTAAAACTCGCTTTCAAACCTACTTCCTGGAGAGGGCAGAAAAAACAGTTCTCAGTTCCTGCATTACTGTACATTGCTGCGAGCAAAACAGGTTGAAGGATGTCAATAATTGAATGGAAGCTGCACTTCCAAGCTTAACTTCAATGGTTTTCTCGTCAAATTCAGAGCTGTTTAGTTCTCACTAAAGTTTCATCAATATGACTGACCTTCAGTCTGCCACACAGTGCCTGTTTGTTGCCTTGGGCGGCAAACATTTAAAATGTATTCGAGAAACTGCTTGACCAACTCATCAAGAACTGCTTTCATGTCGAAGATTGGCACAAAAAAGCTGGAATCGCTCAGTGGGTCAGGCCGGCATCTCTGGAGAAAAGGAATAGATGATGCTTTGGGTTGAGACCCTTCTTCAGACTAAGAGTCAGGGTTCCCTCTCCCCTGAATCTCAGTCTGAAGAAGGGTCTTGACCTGAAACGTCACCTATTTCTTTTCTCCACAGATGCTGCCTGACCCGTTGAGTTACTCCGGCTTCTTTGTTACCTCCCCCCTCGACTACTCCATTCAAGGACCCAAGCAGTCATTTCAGGTGCGACAGAGGTTCACCTGCACCTCCTCCAACCTCATCTATTGCATCCTCTGCTCTAGATGTCAGCTGATCTATATCAGTGAGACCAAGCGTAGGCTTGGCGATCGTTTCGCCGAACATCTCCGCTTGGTCCGCACTAACCAACCTGACCTCCCGGTGGCTCAGCACTTCAACTCCCCCTCCCATTCCATATCCTACCTCTCTGTCCTGGGCCTCCTCCACGACCAGAGTGAGCAACACCGGAAATTGGTGGAACAGCACCTCATATTCCGCTTGGGTCTGCATCCTGGTGGCATGAACATTGAATTCTCACAATTCTGTTAACCCTTGCTGTCTCCTTCCCTTCCTACCTCAGCCCTCGGGCTCCTCCTCCTCCTTTTTCCTTTCTTCTCCCCGCCTCCCCCCACCCCCTATCAGTCTGAAGAAGGGTTTTGGCCCGAAACGTTGCCTATCTCCTTCGCTCCATAGATGCTGCTGCACCCGTTGAGTTTCTCCAGCATTTTTATGTATCTGTGTCTTATGGCCTTTCCTTTATGTCGAGTTAACTCTAAATATTGAATGGCAGCTTCCTTGTTTCCCAGAGGATGAGATTTGGGACTAAGACATACAAGCAAGGAAAGCCAGAGAATTAAGGCACAGACTGATAGCCAACAGCATTCAATATTGATGAAATAAAGTATGATCTTTGTTCAGGTGCAAAAACAAAGTTTCCTGAAATGTTAACTTTGTTTCTTTCCACAGATTCGGCCGAACTAACTGAGTGTTTTCTGCTTTTATTTTAGTTTGTAAAATACTATTGTCTACCTTCATTAATATGTGTAGTCTTGTAGCCACTCTAGCTCCTGCACTACCAATAATGGCAATGCTTACTTCCAGCTAATGTATTCCCCCAACAGGTGGCAACTACGATGAATGAACAATCAAACAAACTTTTTCCACTAACTACAATATTTTTGTTTACAAGTTTCCAACTCATCCTCCTGCTCTAAACCTCTCCTTCATCGTAACAGGCGGGAGGCAAAGACTTGTCTCTGGCATGCAGCCTACCCTCACTACCTGTCGAGGCACTGTGGTTTTGGAAAACAGACGTAGAAGAATTTAGTGAAATTAAGAGCATTCTCATAATTGAAAGCTGGTTGGCAATGGAATCCTTACCCTGGTATTTCAGCGCCATAGATCTTAAAATATATTTTGAAGGATCACAATGAAGGTTTGGATCCCTATGGATT
The DNA here is from genome assembly GCF_028641065.1 of Leucoraja erinaceus. Classification (NCBI taxonomy): domain Eukaryota; kingdom Metazoa; phylum Chordata; class Chondrichthyes; order Rajiformes; family Rajidae; genus Leucoraja; species Leucoraja erinaceus. The sequence continues at coordinate 15,285,587 of NC_073388.1, read as the reverse complement.
AGAAATATTGTGGTTAACAATACAACATTGAAATCTTTCACCATTCAGAATGTTTTGCCAAGTTTTTGTCTCTTGACTGGTTAGTATATTCAATGAAAGATGGAATATTTTAATGTGAATTTCCATGCTTAGGAATTAGATTGCCCATTGGGGTGCAGGCAATTGTCTGTTGCAGAATTCAGTCAAAAATTAAGATGTAACTGAGAATAGTATGAAGTTTGTGAATTTTGTTCTAAGTAGATGCTAGGAACTGTGAACCTAATGTAGAAATAAAGAACTGCTGATGCTGGTTACTACACAAAAGGACACAGAGTGCTGGAGTAACTCAGCAGGTAAGGCAGCATCTCTGGAGAACATGGATGAAGAAGGGTCTCGGCCCAAAACATCAGCTGTCCATGTTGAGACTGATAGCCACACATAATTAAGCTTGAAGGTAGACACAAAATGCTGGAGTAACTCAGCGGGACAGGCAGCATCTCTGGAGAGATGGAATGGGTGATGTTTCGGATTGAGACTCTTCTTCTGACTGATTAATCCTATGATTAAACTTGAAGTTGTTTACTTTAGTTACACAGAGAAGAAACAGGCCCTTCAGCCCACCGAGTCCACACCGACCAGCGATCATCCCATACACTAACCTGCACACACTAGGGACAATTTATAATTTAACCAAAGCCAATTAACCTACAAACCTGTACGCCTTTGGAGTGTGGGCAGAAACTGGAGCACTCGGAGTAAACTCACGTGGTCACAGGGAGAAGGTGCAAACTCCATACAGACAGCACCTGTAGTCAGGATCGAACCCGGGTCTCTGGCGCTGTAAGTCAGCAACTCTACCGTTGCACCGCTGTTCCACCCAAATGTTATGTCACCGAAGACCACAATTAGAAGATTTATGTATTTTGAGGGTATTTGACATATATTTCTCATAAGTATGAAAAATATATGCCAATTACTCTTAAAATACATGCTTATGCACCTTGGAAAATGGGATTTCACAAGGAAATTTAGCACTGGCCTCACTATCAGAAGCTTTAGTTTTAGTAATTAATAACGGTCCGTAGATATATTGTAGTCTGATTGGATAGCAATAAGAAAGCCTGGCTTTTCACTCTGGTTTGCAACAGTCTCTGGGTACACCTACTGCCATGGCAACAGATACGTTAAAAGAAAGTAGAAAATTGTAAATTAAGTGCATAGAGGAGGACTCAGATCTGTTCAATGTATAACAGTGAAACAGCTTCCATCCAGAACATTGCAATCTCAGATCATTTTTGAGAGGTGAGAGTAAGGTCAGAATGAGGTGTTCCACTTTGTCCTCAAATGTCTGAGCTAAATTGATTCTAGATCTTGGCAAACGTGAATGTCACGTCTATTTCATTTTGGAGAGATTCTGGGATTTCAGTTCATTAATACAAGCAGCGAGGAAAGGGAAGTCAGTCAAACAGCCATGGTCACGGCGTATCTGTTTATTGCAGCTGAGGCTAATTCCAGAATTGCTGGCAGGAAATTTAATTTGAAATGAAACTCTGACAGGCAGGTAATTCCTCTAAAGTTTTCCTTGTTTGGCTTGGAACTTCAGCACTGCGCAGTTTCAAAGGTCCTTCAGGACTAAACACTCTTTGGAGTTATTCCCACATAGTTACAAGTTTTGGAAAAGAGAGAGCGCAGAGAGATGGGAAAATGGATAGCACAAAGCAGAGTTACAAATAGAATCAAGACGACCGATAGCGAGAAATAGAAAATAAAACAAACAACAAAATATAAAACGAGACAATTAGTTATTTTAAATAGTGTACGACCTCTGTTAAACTAGTCAAGGTAGAATTGCCTTTCAAACATCTGTATCCATCTGCTAGTATCATCCATTTAATTCTAGGTAAATAATTCATTTTTACGATTGAACGTAACAATGCTACTCTTGGATTTAAGTTTATTGAAGTTATAAGCAACATGAATCGGTACAATCATTTATGAAATCTTCTGAATGCAATGACATTCAAACAACTAAGTTTGGAGTCAATTTGCCCATGGGTATACCTTGCTGTCAAATGCAGTGCAAAACTCTTTGAACCATTGACTCTCTGTTACTGAGAGAAGGATTAGTTGTGAAAATGCCCTGTGGTATTACTAAATGATGGGATCTCCGTGCAGTGCTCGGGATGTACTGCAAACCCTCAGTAGATGATGAGGTATGAACAACGACCTAAACTACTTGTGATGTATCACTAATCAGACAACAGTTTCTGACAGTCACTGTAAACGTAAGATATACAGCAGTCCATTTCCTGATTGAGGAGGAAGTGCATGTCTCCAGCCAGGCATAAAACTGAAAAAAAAATGTGGCCTCCGGTCACTTAATGCTCTTCATATTTTAACTTTTCTTCCTGTCCCAGGCTAATAGTTCCCTCAGGTCCATGGTCTGGAGTTCATGCAGGTTAGTTTTCTTCCAGCAACTGGGAACAAGATGAAAGGCTGCCTCCCAAACGCTTTCAATGTATTACAAACTGTCAGCAATATTAAGCTTAACTCTAAGTTTCAATCAGTTTGAAATTCACTGGCTATGATGGAATAGAAGGAAGACCAGTTTCTTGACTGTCCGGGTGAATCCCAGGTTCAACGTTGAGACTTTCTGGAGGTTGAGGTATCAAGGTTGGAAAGAGCTGGAAAAGCTGACTGAGCATGATGTATCGATGTTGATTGTGGAACAACACATTTGGTCCAAGGAACAACCTGTATTGAGTAGTTTACTCCTGGCAATTACATGTATCTTTACTATTTTGAATGTTTATTGAAATCTTCACATTGAGCTGGGTGCCAAGCTTAAGTTTTATCTGTAGAAACAAGGAACTGCAAATGCTGGGTTATAAAACAAGCCACAAAGTGCTGGAGAAAAGGCATGTTTAGGGTCAGGACCTTTCTTCAGACTTTTTATTTTTAATTAACTTTAGATTTTAGATTTTAGACTATTAAATTTGCATCCAGACAAAAGGTCTGAAGGCGGGTCCCGACCCAAAACGTCACCCATCCTTTTTCTCCAGAGATGCCCGACCTGTCTGAGTTACTCCAGCACTTTATATCTATCTTTGGTATAAACCAGCATCTGCAGTTCTTTGTTTCTACATATTAGCCGGATGCTCTTCTACTGAAGGTACAGTGGGAAATTGGGGAACTCCATTGACTTTGTACTGACTCTAAAATTCTTCAGAGAAGAAATGGACCAATTACTTTAATGAATCAAAGATTACTTAAGGCATAAGGTGAACAGACAGACAGTTATAATTATTTTGCATGTTTAATTTGGTTTAATACACCCATAATTTGATTTAATTTGATTTATCAAGCCTTCGGCATGGACATTTTGGGGCGAAGGGCCTGTTTCTGTGCTGTACTTTTCTATGTTCCATGTTAATGAGTTTGTTATGATGTCCAAAACTAGATAATGATCAAAGATAACTTTTCTAAGATATTTTCTTCTTTACTGAGCCTAGATGTTTCTAGTTTATTCCTCTCCCAGGTAATGTAACATGTCATGGTGTGGACAGTATGTGCATATGGGTTTGGAAATGTCCATTCATCGTACGCTAGGCATCATGAGTCTGTTGCAAACTAATTGCTACACTCGTCTTAAAATATACCATTTTGCATTCAATGTTTATTCCTGAAACACTACACCTTAAAATCCATTTTCACAACCAAATGAGAAACAATTGAGATTTTTTTTATTGTCTGCATTTGGGATTCAGAGTTAGGTCTGAAAATTATTTAACCCTAATTATATAAAATAGCTTCAGTTGTACATCAAATTGGATGATATAAGTTATTGTAGTGATAGATTAACTTTAATAAGCTAAATTGCTGTTCTGAAAAATAAAAGTTTTTAAATGGGCGGCACAGTGGCTCAGCTGGTAGATCTGCTGTCATAATGCCAGTGTACCGGGTTCGATGCTGACCTTGAGTGATATCTGTGTGGAGTCTGTACGTTCTCCCGGTGATCTCTTGAGTTTCCCCCGCGTGCTCCGGCTTCCTACCGCATCCCAAAGACATGTGGGTTTGTAGATTAATTGGCCTCTGTAAATTGCCCCTCGTATGTCTTGCCTGTGTAGGGTAACATAGAACTGATGATCGATGGTCGGTGTGGACGGTGGGGGTGAAAGGCCTGGTTCCATGCTGCATCTCTATATTCTCTAACCAATGGACAAGTTACTCGGGGAAGCAGGATATATAGATATGCAAGAAATAGGTCCTCAAAGGATTGGAGGTTTGGTAACTTTAAATAAATATATTAACATGAGGCTAGGATAGAAAGAGGTTTTTAAATTTTAACAAAGAACCAACCTGGTCATTAGAACCGGTTATTGGGATTTAGTGTGGATTAGGATAAAGCCAGCTGATGTGAGATTTTTGGAAGAAATGTTAAGAATGGAATAACAAAATGTGTTACTACAGCAGGGAGGTTGAGGTATTAATGAGGCCAAATATCCAGTTCAGTATCATGGGGGAAGGCAAAGCTATGATGGAATAGCCCGGTTCAGTCCAGGGAAGGAATGGAAATGGAGGGAATGGAATTTGAAGCTGGGGCTGGGGCTAAAAACAAGGAATTTTCCTTCCTCCAGAAAATTGCAGTGAATCGTTGATCATTGATTTGATTGATGCACAAGTAGATTGTCAGACTGGGAAAGGAGTGGAGGGTTTAGGATTAGTGATAGAAGATAGAGCAGAGTGTCATCAAAAAACATAAAGTGATGTACTTTCAGTACATGGATGAGATGGAGAGCAGGCCAAGCACAATAATTCTGGGGGCCAGAGGTCACATGTGGAGCAGCAAGAGTAGCCATGGCAGAGTATGTTCTGTATATGACTAGTGTGGTCAGGAACTAAATGAGTTCAAATCCCACAGCTGCACAATGAAGGCGAGGGAAGGGAGAAGGGTAACATATTGTAGAGAAGTGGAGAAAGACATTAATCATAAAACATCTTTCTCACATTCACAGAAGGTGACATATGACGCTTTTGCAGAGGGTGGTGTGTTGACAGATTTAACGAAGGACTATATCTGTGCAGTGTGAACTGTTTAGAGTGAAGGGTCACATGGGGCAAGGAAGGGAAGTAGTTTTGTGAGAATGGAGCCAAGCGAGAGTAGGAATCACTCATTGTCAACTCTGCCGAAGAAGCAAACTGCACATGAAAATACCAGTGAAAACTCCTAAATAATTCATTCTTTCCACAGTACATGTCTCTTAGAAAACACTTATGGATACTGGTGGTAAATATTCAGGACTGCATTGACAGCGGCAAATCTATTTCATTCAACATTTCAGCACAATGAATAGAAAACTAATGGGCGCTGGAGATCGCTGAATTATAAAATAATATCTCCTCAGCACTTTTACAAAATTACCTGAAGATAGTTCCTCCATTGAAATTGATTACACTGCGATTCAAAACAACAATGAATCTTGCTCTGTGCCAATGATACCAATCTTGAAACACAATTTATGATCCACCTTCAATTGGTCTCCTTGAATTTTATGGATAATTTTCACTCACGACTATGAAGTTATTGATACTCCGATATTTTCCAATAAAAAGACAATGATAGATACAGTATTTCACACTGAAATTGAGGGAGAACAAAAATAATTGGGTCAGGTTTTCTAAAGTCTTAAACTAGAGATACTTACACCTCTTCCCACTGATGGCTGAGGAATCCCACCATAACCGTACAACCAAACTATTTCTTAAGACCTGCTAAGAGAGGTGCTTTCAATGGCATCTCGAATAGGGTAGAAATTAACACTAGTGATTTCTCACTCAATGTTAACACCTTCACATGTAATTCTTCTTTTGCTATCTTTACAGTGGCGTAGAGGTAGAGCTACTGTCTTACAGTGCAAGAGACCTGGGTTTGATCCTGACTACGGGTGCTCTCTGTACGGAGTTTGTACGTTCTGCCCGTGACCTGCGTGGGTTTCCTCTGAGACTTCTGTTTCCTCCCACACCCCAAAGATGTAGAGGTTTGTAGGTTAATCGGCTTGGTATCAATGTAAATTTGGCCCTAGTGTGTGTGGATTTGTTAGTGTTAATGTGCGGGTTGGTGCTGGTTGGTGCAGACTCAGTGTGCCGAAGGGTGCTGCATCTCTAATGTATATCAAACTAAACCACCCTTAAAAATGCTGAAGCAGGGTCTCAACTCGAAAAGTCACCCATTCCTTCTCTCCAGAGATGCTGCCTGTCCCGCTGAGTTTTTTTGTATCTATCTTCTTAAAACAGATGAGGAATGTACAGATAGGAATGTAATTGAAATACATTAAATGTCTGCATGGTAATATCACCAGCCAGCAGCCTATATTAAATTGCTGCTGGAGGTGAAATCCATTGCACTTTGTGTTCACCAGTGGGCTGAATGGCACAGCATGACCATTGAAACTGCTTCAAGCTGCAGAAGAATGCTTTTTAAATAAGCAATCTACTGAAGGTGGCTGTATGGATTGTGCAATGATTCTTATTTCATTGCTTTCCCTATCACACCTCTGATCCCATCTCTACAAAGAATGAAGATGTGTCGCTGGCAAGGTCTTGGCTCCCTGGTTCTGGCACTGAATCAAGCGTGGCAGTTCTGTCAGTGAGAATCTTCTGATTTAATATCAATTTGGTACATATGCAGAGTAGCAGAAATTTTGTTGTCATGGTAGCAGGCCGGAACCACGGCAACGCTTTTCAGTGAAAGCCTCCTGAAAAGCCCTCTCTGCCTATGTTCAGACTCCTCATTAACCTTTCAGCAGTTATGTCTACCCGAACCCCCCACCATAGTACTCCAACTCCAGACATTCGCAAAATACATTTTATTTTAATGAAAGTCGGGCTATTGTGAAATTGATAATATGAAAGACATTGATTTTTTTCTTTCGCTCTTCTAAATATTGACTGAGGTTTGGAAGGTGCAGCTGCTGCCAAAGTGAGCCAAAGGCAGGCAGAGGTGAGTTGCTTCCGAGACTAAAAAGCCTGCAGAGTTTCATTAGCAATTTTTACGGCTCAGCAACCCGATTTTTCCAAATTTCTTTACCCTTGTTTTTTTGTACAGATCTGGACTTGTTTGTCAGTGCATCTGACAGGGTTAAATCATCAGTGAATGTTGCTTCTCTACACTATTCTAATCCATGTCTATGATCAGGACTTCTCAGGATAAGTTTGAAGAAGGGTCTCAACCCGAAACGTTACCCATTCCTTCTCTCCAGAGATGCTGCATGCCCCGCTGAGTTACTCCAGCTTTTTGTGTCTAACGTCAGTTTAAACAGCATCTGCAGTTCCTTCCTAAACAATTCTCAGGAGAAGTTGTGGTAACATTACGCTTGGTTTTGGTCACTAGGTTACAGGTTGAAATGATTGCATTGGAGAGGCAGGGGAGGGGACATTTGCGGACACTGCCGGCACTGGGAAATTGTGACTGTGGAGAAAGGTTAGATAAGCTGATAAACACAAAATGTGAAGTAACCCAGCGGGTCAGGCGGCATCCCTGGTGAATATGGATAGGCTACGTTTCGACTCGGAACCCTTCTTCAGACTGATTGTTGAGGGCAGGAAAGAAAGCTGGGAGAGAGGAGGGGCAGGACTGATGATAGGTGAGGGGGTTGTGTAACAGGCAGATTGTTAGACAAATACTAGAGATGAAGGGGGCAGGTAAACTGCTAAGTTAAATTGGAGGGACTGATGTTGTTTTCGTTGGATTAAAAACAGAAAATACTGGAAATACTCAGCAGATCGGGCAGCATCTGCAGGAAGATAAATTAATAAACAATAGACAATAGACAATAGGTGCAGGAGTAGGCCATTCGGCCCTTCGAGCCCGCACCGACATTCACTGTGATCATGGCTGATCGTCCACAATCATTGCCCCGTTCCTGCCTTTTCCCCATATCTATTGACTCCGCTATATTTAAGAGATCTATCTAACTCTCTCTTGAAAGCATCCAGAGAATAGGCCTCCACTGTCTTCTGAGGCAGAGAATTCCACAGTTTCACATCTCTCTGGCTGAAAACGTTTTTCCTCATCTCCGTTCTAAATGGCCTACCCCTTATTCTTAAACTGTGGCCCCTGGTTCTGGATTCCACCAACATTGGGAACATAAGTTGGATTTTATGTTGGATTTTTGAATGTTTTTTTATTGCCAGAATTCACAGCTTCAGTGAAATTCTTTTGCACAACCACAAAAGCACAGGCACCATGTTTAGCGCCATTTACTAAGAGAAAATTCAAGTCCGAAGTCCAAAGTCTGGTCCACATGTTGGAGGTACCAGAGTGTCCCCGCCCCTCCCCTCCGATCCAGGTAAGCTCAGGTATGCCGCTGGGTACTGCAGGACCGTGACCTGCCGTCCCTCTCCTCTGCCAACTGCCTACGTCCCAGGTTGTGCCTCCTGCAACTGACCTTGGGTGAAGTGTGGGAATGTACTGGTCAGATGTATGAGGAGAGCTGTGGAATTAATTGTCTTGGACAGCTCAGGATCATCTCATCAATTCGCTTCTGATAAAAAAAAAAACCCACAGCGCTGGAGTAATTCAACAGGTCAGGCCGCATCTCTGGAGAGAAGGGATAGGCGACGTTTCAGGGCAGGACCCTTCTTCAGACTGATTGTAAGAGGGATAGGCTGGACAAAGCCTGGCCGGTAATAGCTTGATTCCAGTGAGGGTGGTTTGTCCACCATCTACCCATCAAAACCCCATCCTAACCTGAATCTATTACCTATAGCAACAACAAGGCACTGCAGATGCTGCTATATACCAAAAATAGACATAAAGTGCTGGAGTAACTCAGCCGGTCAGACATCATCTCTGGAGAAAAAGGATAGGCGACGGATCAGGTCGGGATCTTTCTTCTTCTTCCGTCTGAAGAAGGGTCCGGACCCGAAACATAATCTTCCTTTTGTGTCATAGAGACATAGAGTGATACAGTGTGGAAACAGGCCCTTTGGCCCAACTTTCCCACACATGTCCTTGCTTCATTACTCCCACATGCCATACCCCTTTGGTTCATATCCCACCAAACCTGTCCTATCTATGTACCCAACTGTCTAACTGTTTCTTAAATGTTGGGGTAGACTCTGCCTCAACTACCTCCTCTGGCAGCTTCTTCCATACACCCACCACCCTTTGTGTGAAACAGTAAAGGGGCTATTCCACTTGGGCGACCTAATTGGCGAGTTTAGAAGACTTTAGGAGAGTTTGAAAAAATGACATGTTGAAGACCTCCTTCGACTATGTAGAAGACTTCCTTCGATCTCCTTCGACTATGTAGAAGACTTCCTTCGATCTCCTTTGACTATGTAGAAGATCTCCTTCGACTATGTTGAAGACTAGCTACAACTAGCTACGATTAGCTATGACTAATGGGAAAATTGGACTCCGAATAGTGGAGAGTGAAGACGACCTCCTTCGATATCCTTCGACCTCCCTTCGACTATGATGAAGACTATCTACGACTACCTTCAACTACCTTTGATTACCCTTGATTACCTACGAATAACATGCCGACCTACTACGACCAACCGACTAAACCTACGAGTAAAAAAAAGTATCGATTTTTTCCATGGCCACTTTTTTTACTCGTGGGCATTTTTCAACGTTGATAAATACGCTGCGATCTAGCTGAGGCTTCGAGTACATGGGGACTACTCTCGAGCATGAAGGAGAGTTACAAAGACCTCCTACGACCTTGTGTCGACCATGCTGCGAGTATGAGTCGAGGGCAAACTCGCCAGAACTCGCGGATTTGGTCGCCTAAGTGGGACAGCCCCTTTACACCTCAGATTCCTATTAAATCTTATCCCCTTTACCTTAAACCTATGTCCTCTGGTCCTTGATTCACCTACTCTGCGCAATCTGTGTCTATCTTTGGTGTAACCTATCTATTACCTGCTGAGCTCTGTCCTGTCTCTTCCTTCCTTTCAGCACCCCACCTACCCTTGAACCCCCAATCGGTCTGAAGAAGGGACTTGACCCAAATCGCCACCTATCCATGTTCTCCAGAGATGCTGAGTTACTCCAGCACTTTGTGTCCATTTTTGTAAACAAGCATCTGCAGTTCCTTGTATCCACGTCCCTTGTATCCACGTCAGCTGCTGGCAATTGTTTGCTTGTTGGTTCCTTTGTCTATTGCAAACATTCGCTACTTTTGGTGCTTTACACAATAGTTTCAATATGTACAGAAGAGGTGTGGCAGGTAATTTATATTCATGCACCCTGTGAAATTTGACCTTTCATTTGAATGATTGCTTATATGTTACAAAGACTACCTTATTCCCATGGATAATGATGCCTCAAAGAGCAGCAGAGGAATATTGCAATGAAACACAAAAAGAATTTGCATTTCAAGTTGAAGTGAAGACAGTTCATTGCCACCTTCCCAAGACCCATTAGGGAGAATAATAAATGCAGGGTTTGCTAGTGACATCCCAAATCCAGGGAGAAGCTCAACGCATCACACAATAGGTATAGATTTGCATAAAACAGCTGTAGTATCTGGCAGAGGGATGAACAGACAGACCTAAGATGCATATGTGATCAAATCAGCATTAATTCATTCGGCATACACCGAGGTACAGTATCTCTTGTGGCTTAGTCGTCAGCCCCTTTTCTCAATGGGCTAATTAACAATGCAATGCCTGCTGTAAGAAAGTAAGATTTTCAGAGTATCTTGCAGTGCAAGTGGTTTATAAATAGCAGGTTTGCTTGCTGATCTTAATTGTGATGAAGAAAGTTGTAAACAGCACAGACTGGAGGTGGTGGTGGGGTGGGGGGGGGGGGGGGGGGGGGGGGGGGGGGGGGTTGAATCACAAACAGTATATTCAAGAGTCAAGAGTCAAGAGCATTTCAATGTTAAATGTTCCGACAATGGAACAATGAAATTCATACTTGCAGCAGCTTTACAGTCCCATACATGCAATACACACCAAATAAAATAAGATTATCATAAAAAATTCAATAAATCAATGACTGTAATATTAGTCAACCACAATAGTGCAAAGACAAGCGTTCGTAGTGCAATCCAAGACACAGTCCATAGACGTTCATCGTTGCTGAGTAGTGTGTAGTGTTTTGTGTAGTGTTCAAGAGCCTGATTGTTGCTGGGAAGAAAATATTCTTACCCTTGGTAGTCACTGTTTTCAGGAGTGAAACGAAAGCATGGCCAAGGTGGTGAGGGTCTTTGAAAATATTGGCTGCCTTTTTTGAGGTAGCACCTCCTATACATCCATTTGATGGTGAGGAGGTGAGTGCCTGTGACTGGGCAGTATCTACCACTCACTGTATTCTCCTTTGTTCCTGGCCATTCGAGTTGCTGAACAAAACCATGGTATAACCAGTCTGTGTGCTTTTCACCATGTAGACGTTCAATAGAGTATTCGTTTACGTATCGGATCTTCTCAATCTTCTAAGGAATTAGAGTTGAGTTGAGTTGAGTTGAGTTTAGTTTAGTTTATTGCCACGTGTACCAGGGGTACAGTGCAAAGATTTTGTTGCATGCTAACCAGTCAGCGGAAAGTTAATACATGATTACAATCATGCCATTCACACGGTGCAGATACGCAATGAAGGGAATAACGTGAATAACGTTTAGCGCAAGATAAAACCAGTAAAGTCCAATCAAATCTCGTCCAAAGGTCTCCAATGAGGTAGACAGTAGTTCCGGACTGCTGGATTAATGGCATTGATGACCTTTCTTTAAAATTGTGTTAATAGTGACCAAATTAAAAACACCATAAAACCTGCATTTGTCAGAATTGCTTAACCTTTGTCAGTGGAAATCTACAGGCTGTGGATGGCGCCAGCCAGTCTAAGCCCAGATTGATATGTAGGGATGAAAGATCCAGGTGTTCTCATTTCCCCTTAATTGATAAAATATATAAAAACTCTGCAAACAAACTTTAATGCATTGATGTGATTGGATTACTGCAAACCAATTGTAAATAGTGTAAATAATGTTGCGAGACAGTTACCCTGCTGTTTGTTGATTGGTGAAAAGTGTTAAGGCCTGGCAGGTTTGTTTGAGTTCCAGGGTAAATGTTGCATAATTCAGTTAAGTTGGCTTCCTTCCAGAAGCTTCTCCTAGAAACAATGTATGGAAGACTCTGTAATTGGTTTGGGGAACTGTCAATAAGGTGCATTATAATTAATATGTTTGATTGAATTGAAAGTGCGCTTGGGACTGCATGAATTTTTGGAGTGTTTCTGTTTGCATGAGGCTGAAGGGCTTGGCCAGGCAGATACAAGGATCAAACCCATGGTGGTTTAGGTTTCGTATAGGGGAATTTGCTGTTCAATCTAAAAATAAAGATTAGTTGTTCCAGTGCTTGACTCAGTGGTTTTTGACTGAACTAGATTGGGGGGTAAGCTTGAGAAGAGCGTATTTACATTGGGGGCTCGTCCGGGATCTCAACAGACCCCCAAACAAAGGCAAATAAAGAAGTTAGGAGAATGGCGAGTTGGGAAAAGACAATTACAAAACTTGGAATAGAACTGAAAGAAGGTGAATTAGATCAACCTCCAGGCAGTAGGAAGAACAGGGGTAGAGATGAAGGAAAGCACAAGGAATGGGGAAGAGGTAGATCTCCTGAAAGGATACTAGTCCCTGTAAATTTAAAGTTTAGAGATCCGATGATTAGTGTCGACTTCGAGGGGGAAGAAGATGAATATTTGGAAGATTCGACAAATGTTAAAACTTATAGACATTTGCAGCACCCACCATGTATTCCTTGCGTTCCCCAGGCTTCACTTACACCTTGTTTGACTTGTGTCCATAATAAATATCCAGAGCCTGCAGAACCTATAACACCCCCTGCAGACCCCACGTTATAGAGCATGCTCTACAAATAGCAGCAACTAGAGCACCAGATTCTGACTCTATCCACTCCACCAGTAATAGATCATCCAGTAGCACACGGTACCAGAAGTAGAACAAAGATGTTAGCCCCGGTATTTAAAGAGAAGGAGGGTATGATGGATACAGTGCAACCGCCAGAATATTTTTGCGAGCGTCAACCAAGACAAATTAGGCGAGTAGCGAGAATAAGGAACCAATCATTTAGAAGGTACCGTGAACCACATAGTGATGAGGAAGGTTCATCTGAGGGTGAGACAGTAATTGAAGATACCAAGATAGATTTTGATTTGGCAGAAAGTATACAGACAGAACAGATATCTCATAGACAGTTGCCAGTCAGAAAAGTGCGGAATCCTGCCTTTGATTCGACCAGCGCAGTAGGTGTAAATAATCCGCGTACCATAGATGTCCATACTTCATGGAAGCCCCATAAAATAATAGCAGTGTTAAATAAAATCCCTGATAGGAAGGAGTCACCTGCTGCCTTTGTAGATTAATTAAGAACCTCAATGCGTATATATCATGCAGACTCCGGAGACCTACGGGCCAAATAACCAAATAATTACTCCAGCTGAAAACACCAAATTTCTAGCAGCCCTAGGACACCCAACACATGAAGCATTGGCAAACATAATAGTGGATGATAGTGCAAGAGAAGAGGCTGTTTTAATGGCCCTTGCAAACATCCTTCAAGCCAATTGATTTAACAAGAATTCTGGAGATAAAACCAAAAAGGGAGAAGGAGCAGATGGATTTTTAGAACGATTCTCAAAATTATACATGGACCAATCAGGTGATTTTACTTCGGAGTCACGTGAGTGATTACGTGAAGAGCCCGCCAGCCCGCATGCGCGTCATATCGCCTATCGCATTGCGCAACGACAGGCTGGCAGGCGCGGCGGTAAGTTTCAAGCCTGAAGGTAAGTTTTTCAACTTACTTCCAGGTTCTGTTTTTCCTTGCAGGAAAGCTCTTTACAGAGTTTCCTGCTGGATGGACTGCGTGGAAGTATAATATCCGCCGCGGGGAATCCCGGTCGCACTGCGGGGAACCGGTTATGACCACGGGGAATATCGGTCACGGACCGCAGGGAGAACCGGCTACAGACCGCGGGGAATTCCGGTCAGGGACCGCGGGGAGAACCAGCTACGGACCGCGGGGAATCCCGATCACGGACCGCGGGGAACCGGTTATGGACCGCGGGGAAGCCCGGTCAAGGACTGCGGGGGATGACCGGCTACGGACCGTGGGGAACCGGCCACAGAGAGCGCAGAAATGTGAGTGGCCGGCGGCCATCGGGTTCGCTACCCGAATAATTGACAGTGCGGTCAGCAACTTCCGGGTGCCTCTAATCAGCGGTGGTTCCCCAGAAAGGGGGTAAAGCCAAGAGTAAGACGGATAGGCCTGTCGAGATGGGTACGTCCTCGGACGTTTAACCCAGATGGAACATTGATAGCGTCCTCGGGCGTCTATCCCACAAAATGTGATGCTCCATCCTGATATGGTCCATGGAACGGGACCATATCTGCGCAGGTCTCCTGCGGCAGCACCTGTTTCAAGGCTGCTTACAGATCTCTCTCTCTGTGGAGGGGAGAGCGAGGGGTCAGTGCGTTTCTGAAGAAGGGTCCCAACATCCATTCCTTCTCTCCAGAGATGCCCCTGTCCCACTTAGGAAACCTGAACGGAAACCTCTGGAGACTTTGCGCCCCACCCAAGGTTTCCGTGCGGTTCCCGGAAGTTTTTGTCAGTCTCCCTACCTGCTTCCACTACCTGCAACCTCTGGCAACCACCTGCAACCTCCGGGAACCGCATGGAAACCTTGGGTGGGGTGCAAAGTCTCCAGAGGTTTCCGTTCAGGTTTCCTAAGTGGGACAGTGGCATTACTGCAGTTTTTTGCAGTAAACCAGCATCTGCAGTTGTTCCTAAACTAAACTAGGGCTGACCATTGCTGCACATGGACACAGAATCAGTTCTTGAGATTAAACTGATCATGGAGAGGAGCAGCTAGTTGGAGACAAGACGTCATCAAAGCAAAAATAAAGGAACTATCGGAAGATTCTGCTAAAGCAGACAACTGGAATTGATAGTAGTGAAGGCACTGGTCTTGAAATAGCTAATACTAACTCAGGAGTCACTCTAGATGGTGCTGCAGGTCTCTTTTCCCCTTCCTGCACACTCTTCTGTCTTTGAGCCCTGTAAATTACATTTTTTCTCACCATCCATTCAAATGCTTGGCTGACGAGGTGTAAAAGTGAAGATCTCTTCATTAACATAGCATCTTTTCAACCATTTTCTGCTCGGCCTGCTGAAAGCATCCCTTGAGCACGGCAAGCAAAAGTACTCAAAAGCTGCATTGTATTTTCCCAACCAAAAGAAGTCATCCACGTTAATGAATGGCAGACTGTGAGAAGCACAAATATTCCAGGCACTCCATTAATGTCCATGAGCCCAGTCGGTACTCTCTTCACCAAGAGTCACTCCACTTCAAAGCCATTGTATCACGACGGTATCCCCATTTTGCTTTGCTGGTTCAGCATTGGTTCAATAAATGTTAAGAAACGCCTCATTTAAAAAATCCCTACAGGCTTAGTTAAAGATGCATTCCAACCTTCATACGAAAGGAAATGCAATCATAAGAGTACAGCAATAGTGCCAAATGGTTATATGACAAGCCAAAAGCACTTGTGATTTGAATCCTTTCTCAGTGGGTTACCGACCGACCCTCTGAGAATTTCTCCAACCACTCACTCATTTAGTGTCAGGAGGGCACTCGATCATGAGTGCCAACCATCCTAGTTTTTTATCATCTTTCTCTAAAGTCCATACACACACTCTTTCCTCTTACTTAATAAACAAGAGCTGTAATTCTCGGTCATTTTTGAGCTGCATCATTAAAGGTCAAAGACCACAATGGGCGGCCAAGTGGCACAATGGCGCAGCTGTGGAGTTCCTGCCATACAGCTACCGAGTCCCAGGTTCGATCCTGACTGCAGCCAATATCTGTACAGAGTTTGAACATTCTTCCGGTGATCACATGGGTTTTCTCCGGATGCTCCGATTTTCTCCCACGTCCCAAAGACACGCGGGTTTTTAGGTTCATTGGCTTCTGTAAATTGTCCCTGGAAGGTGGGATAGAACAAGTGTACGGGGTAATTGTCAGTCGTGGGGGATCGGTGGGCTAGGGGGCCTGTTTCTATGCTGTATCGCTAAACTAAATTCAACTAAACCAGTTGCAGTATCTTGCTTTGAGATGATAACTGGGCAACATTTACTCATCTGTATGGGAGAGCAGTTGGACAAGTGTGTGGGAAGAAACTGCAGAAGCTGATTTAAACCGTAGATAGACACAAAATGCTGGAGTAACTCAGCCGGACAGGCAGCATCTTTGGAGAGAAGGAATAAATGATGCTTTGGGTCACGACCCACAGGTGTTGGGCATGGAGGGATGGGGTTCAGTGAGAGGTGCTGCTCGCGTTTTCATGTGCAGCGTTTTTGTGGATGGGCCAGATTGTCTCAGTGCCAGGAAGGAGAGGAATTTGAACAAGCCACTAAGTTTAATAAACTCTGTTCTCCCTTGAAGATGGGATGGATTTATCTGTTTTTCTGTGGAATTGCTTTCTTCTGAGGCTCTGGGGTTAAATTAAGTAATCTGAATCACAAAAGGAAAACAATAGGAAGACAAACCAAAACACAAACTGATCTTGGAGTTACCAGTAGTGGAAGGAATGAGCAGCCGGGCTGGCAGAGAGTTTAACATTCTGAAGTGGCACAGCATAATGAAGGAGATAGTGGGGACTCTACCTCATTGTAAACATTGGATTTTGTCTCTAGAACTATTGCGATATATTGCTGATATATTATTGAGCACTCAATCTTTTGCTTCACTCTACCTATTTTACTTGAGTTTGGGTCGATTGTATTTATGTATAGTAATATCGGAGTTAACCAGATAGCATGCAAAGCAACGTTTTATACTGCACCTTGGTACGGGTGACAATAATAAACCAAAACCTAAAGAATTGGAACGAACGATTGAAAGATTGAGAAGTAAAAATCTTTGTCTCCTTGAAGAAAATGAATTGCACCAATAGGAAAATATTTGTTGACAAAGTTTGCTCCAAATGTAGATTCAAGTTGATTCAAGAGTCAAGTCAAGAGTCAAGAGAGTTTTATTGTCATGGTCCCGGATAGGACAATTAAATTCTTGCTTGCTGCAGTACAACAGAATATGTAAACATAATACGGAACAGGAGATAAAAGCTCAGTGTGTCTACATACCATAAACATATATATGTACACAATAAATAAACAGATAAAGTGCAATACGCTGTTATTGTTCAGAGTTTGTTTGACGGTGAGTTTAATACCCTGATTGCTGTGGGGAAGAAGCTGTTCATGAACGTGGAGGTACCAGATTTCAGGCTCCTGTACCTTCTTCCTGATGGTAACGGAGAGATGAGTGTGTGGCCAGGATGGTGTGGGTCTTTGATGAATTGTTGGCAGCCTTTTTGAGGCAGCGACTGCGATAGATCAGATTCAGATTCAGATTCAATTTTAATTGTCATTGTCAGTGTACAGTACAGAGACAACGAAATGCATTTAGCATCTCCCTGGAAGAGCGACATAGCAAACAATTTGAATAAATAATAATAAGTGTCTGGGGGGGGGGGGGGGGTGGTGATTGGCAGTCACCGAGGTACGTTGTTGAGTAGAGTGACAGCCGCCGGAAAGAAGCTGTTCCTCGACCTGCTGGTTCGGCAACGGAGAGACCTGTAGCGCCTCCCGGATGGTAGGAGGGTAAACAGTCCATGGTTGGGGTGAGAGCAGTCCTTGGCGATGCTGAGCACCCTCCGCAGACAGCGCTTGCTTTAGATAGATCCCTTCGATGGTGGGGAGGTCAGAGCCGATGATGGACTGAGCAGTGGTCACAACTTTCTGCAATCTTTTCTGCTCCTGGACGTTCAAGCCACGATGCAACCAGTCAGTATGCTCTCTACTGTGCACCTGTGGAAGTTCGAGAGAGTCCTCCTTGACATACCGACTCTCCGTAAACCTCTCAGGAAGTAGAGGCGCTGATGTGCATTCTTTATGATTGCATCAGTGTGCTGGGACCAGGAAAGATCTTTGAAAAGATGCACGCCCAGGAATTTGAAGTTCTTGACCCTTTCCACCATCGTCCTTATCCTACCCTTCCAAAGTCCACAATCAGTTCCTTGGTTTTGCTGGTGTTGAGAGCCAGGTTGTTGTGCTGGCACCATTTGGTCAATTGGTTGATCTCACTTCAATACTCTGACTCATCAATGATTCGTCCCACAGCAGTGGTGTCATCGGCAAACTTGATGATGGAGTTCGTACTATGTCCGACTACGCAGTCATGAGTGTAGAGTGAGTACAGCAGGAGGCTGAGAACGCAGCCTTGAGGTGCTCCCGTGCTGATTGTTAATGAGGATGACACATTTCCACCAATACGGACAGACTGTGGTCTGTGGATGAGGAAGGCGAGGATCCAATTGCAGAGGGATGCGCAGAGACCCAGATCTGAGAACTTGCTAACTAGCTTTTTAAAAAAAAAAATTTTTTTTATGTCAAAAATATTTATTCAAATATTAAAATAATATTTACAATACAATAAAACAAAACACCACCATAATACAAGACGAAACAAATATGCTAACCAACTGCTAAACAACTATATTACAATCCTTGTCCAGGATATATTCAACCCCCCTCGATGCCCAGCGGTCGCGGAACTCCCTCAGGGTGCCTGTAAACAGGGCGTATTCCCGGTCCGCACCCGGGCACGGACGTATCCCCAGAAAAGGGGCAGACATGCTAACCAGCTTGGAGGGGATGATGGTATTAAACGCCGAGCTGTAGTCTATGAATAACAGCCTGACATATGGGTTGATATGCGCCATGATCAACCTCTCAAAGCACTTCATCACCACAGACGTTGGTGCCACTGGTCGATAGTCATTGAGGCACGTCACCTTGCTCGTGTGCATAAGGATACACTGGATATTTATAGACCAAATTTAATTTGAAGTGTTTGAAATTTACATTTTAAATACAAAATTATTCAGCAAGTCAAGAATGGATCGGGTTGATGTCCGTTTCCTGTCTGCTCTATCCTTCAGGAAATATCCCTCATCAAGAAAAAAAACAAGTAATAAGATAACAATTTTTTTTTCAAGATCAGAAGTCTACAGATGTTGGAATCTGGAGTAAATAAAACTGCTGGAGGAATGTAGCAGTTCAGGGAGCATCTTTGTAAGAGAAATTGCTACATTACGTTTTCGTCTTGGTCCTTCTTCAGATTGCTTAATTTTTATGTAATGTCTGTGGATGGGGTTTTGTGGAATGGCAGGTGTCAACTTACAATGCCAATTCCCAGTTTATTCCCAGTCATGTGTATTGCCAGAGGCCTGAGAAACATTTGTATATATTCTGTATCCTCATAGGATTCCTTGCAAGCAAGATAATTAGAGATTTGACAACAAATGCTCTCATCTACTTATAATTGACCCACCAGATCAATACTGACTTGTACTTCAAGGTCCCTTTGTTTCTCAGTCTCGCTAGGGCCACACCAG
The DNA here is from genome assembly GCF_028641065.1 of Leucoraja erinaceus. Taxonomy (NCBI): domain Eukaryota; kingdom Metazoa; phylum Chordata; class Chondrichthyes; order Rajiformes; family Rajidae; genus Leucoraja; species Leucoraja erinaceus. Next base: position 15,266,121 of record NC_073388.1, on the reverse strand, counting down.
TCATGGAGAGTGGAGGCAATTCTTCACATCAGGGCGTTCTATATCCACTTCCGTCCTGATCACCCATTCACACTGGGTCTCGACCCAAAATGTTACCCGTTCCTTCTGTCCCGCCGAGTTAGTCCAACATTTTGTGTCTATCTTATTCAACATCCATTTGTACTTCACTTATGGTGCTGCAGCAGGTACATTGGCATAAATCTTCTAAAAGAGAACTGAGAGCATTGAAAGTTGCAGGAAATTTGAATCAAATGTTCTGTGGAAGGCCTCCTGTGACAAGAGCCTTGTGGAAGTAGGATGGAAATGTTATGCAGGTTATTTATCATTACAACTCTTGGCAACAACAGGTGGGCAGAACAACAGTATTTGAAGACATGTGCCCATTACACAAAAGGAACCAAAAAGCCAGGGTGAGTTTGGTAGGGTGTGTGTGGTTTAGTTTAGTTTATTTCTAGTTTAGAGTTAAGACCACCGAGTCCGCGCCGACCAGCGATCTCCGTCCACTAACACTATTTCAGACACCCTGCAGCAATTTACTATTATACCTAGCCAATTAACCTACAAACCTGTACATCTTTTGGAGTTTGTTAGGAAATCGGAGCTCACAGAGAAAACCCATGCAGGTCACGGGGAGAATGTACAAACTCCGTACAGACAAGACCTTGTCAAGGCTTGCAAGGGATCCTATGAGGATACAGAATATATACAATCTTCTCCGGCCTCTGGCAATACACATGACTGGGAATAAACTGGGAATTATCACTGTAAATTGACACCTGGCATTCCACAAAACCCCATCCACAGACATCTACAAGACCTTGTAGGTTGATTAGTACGGGTGTCAGAGGTTATGGGGAGAATGCATGAGAATGGGGTTAGGATGGAGAGATGAATCAGCCATGATTGAATAGTGGAGTAGACTTGATGGGCTGAATGGTCTAATTCTATGTTATGATCTTAGTCAGGATTGAACCCTGGCATCTGGTGGAGTAAGGCAGCAACTCTACTGCTGCACCACCTCACCATCATATCATCCTACTGCAATCCCACTCAAAACAGGGCAGAATTAAATTGGCCCCATCTGCATCATGTCTGGATGCAGCTCAAGTGGCATCAACAGTAGCTTAAGACACTGGGCTAGAATAATATGACAGGAAATAAATAAGCACAAAACAACGAGGAAACCTCAGCCAGATCCATGTATAACTAAACTTCGCAAATAGCAGGAAAGCTTAATATCAATGAAAAAAAGCTCTTCTTAAGCATCGAGTAGTTAAAAACGCTATTTAGATTTGGCGAGCAGACAAAGGAAATTTGAAATCAAGCAGGCGTCTAGACTGGTTAAAGCTTTCCTCTGGATGGTTCCCAGCCTGAAGGAAAGAGAAAAGGAACCTAATTACACATCCCCTTCTGTAACCGGCTGCTTAGTTTTAGATATAATTTTGAATAAATTGAGACAGTAACACTGGGCAGTAAACCAAGGCCTGGCAATCTCTGTAAATAAATACAACTTGCTGTTTTAGTAACCTAGTCAGGACTCTTAAAGGATGCCAAGAGGTGGGGCAAAATAATAGTGCAGTGATCCAAATTTGGACGCGAGGTTGCATAAAAGGTCTAATTTTGATTTGGGAATTAGGGAGGGATTCAGAGGGAGCTGGTTTCTGAAGCTAATTGTGTTAATCTATGTGCAGCAGGGAATGCCTCTCCTTGCTTCGCTCAGAAGGAAAGGATAGAATATTAAATTTATTTTTGGAGCAAGTCCATGTTTAAATCAATTTCACAAGCAAATTGGCACAACAGCCTTATGTGCACAACTTAAAGGAGAGGTTTGCTGCCTGAACAGCTTAATTAATGGGATAACGGGAGCAGGAATCTTCCTTAGAGCGAATTGCTTAGATATTCTTTCTCTCTTGAGCCAATAGACGAATATTAATGGTGACATCATCATTGCAGAGACTCTTATTTGCTTTTATGAATAATTACAGTTTTGATATGGAATTGAATAAATGAAAACATATTGAAATTATTTGCAACATTCCTGATATATCTTTTGCTGTAGCATTAACTTAAGCCTCTACGACTTGTGCATTACAGAGTTTTATCAGGACTTCCAGACGGTGCTTCTTACTGTTTCAAGATTATTCATTTCAAAAGTTTCCTTCTCCATTAGATAAACCTCCTGCCTTAAAATGCCTTGCCCTGGCATTAGTTAAGTCAGATGTCTACTAGGAGGAGTGTACGTGACTGCATATCAAACTAACAGTAATGGAGTTTGAATGGACCACATTGGACATCTCCATGTGATGTATGAGCATAGTTCATATGGAAAATCGAGGAGGTGGGAAATTTCCCATAACACACCCAGATGTAAATGAGGAACAGCTTAATAGATTAAATCCTATACTTAGTAAATATCACCAGCAACTTATCCTGGACTAACCGTATCAAAGTAATGGCCAAGAATGCAAACCAATACCTCTGCTTCCTTAGAAGGCGTAGGAGGTTCAGCATGTCCCCAACAACTCTCATCAACTTCTACAGATGCACCATAGAAAGCATTTTATCGGGAAGCATCACAGCACAGTTTGTGAACAGCTCCATCCAAGACCATGACTCCATCCACTCTACATGCTGCCTCGACAAGGCCACCAGCATAATCAAGGATTATTCTCACCCTGGTAATTTCCTCTTCTCCTCTCATCAGGCAAGAGGTGCAGAAGTGTGAAAACAGATACCTCCAGATTCAGGGACAGTTTCTTCCCGGATAGAAACATAGACATAGAAACATGGAAAATAGGTGCAGGAGTAGGTCATTCGGCCCTTCGAGCCTGCACCGCCATTCAATATGATCATAACTGATCATCCAACTCAGTATCCTGTACCTGCCTTCTCTCCATATCCCCTGATCCCTTTAGCCACAAGGGCCACATCTAACTCCCTCTTAAATATAGCCAATGAACTGGCCTCAACTACCTTCTGTGGCAGAGAATTCCCGAGATTCACCACTCTCTGTGTAAAATTTTTTTTTCTCATCTCGGTCCTAAAAGATTTCCCCCTTATCCTTAAACTATGACCCCTTGTTCTGGACTTCCCCAACATCAGGAACAATCTTCCTGCATCTAGCCTGTCCAACCCCTTAAGAATTTTGTAAGTTTCTATAAGATCCCCCCTCAATCTTCTAAATTCTAGCGAGTACAAGCCGAGTCTATCCAGTCTTTCTTCATATGAAAGTCCTGACATCCCAGGAATCAGTCTGGTTAACCTTTTCTACACTCTTTCTATGGCAAGAATGTCTTTCCTCAGATTAGGAGACCAAAACTGTACGCAATACTCCAGGTGTGGTCTCACCAAGACCCTGTACAACTGCAGTAGAACATCCCTGCTCCTATACTCAAATCCTTTTGCTATGAAGGATGTTATTAGGCAACTGAACCATCCTATCAACAATGAGAAAGCAGCCCTGAGCTACCATCTACCTCATTGGAGACCCTTGGACTATCTTGAATCCCACTTTACTGGACTTTATCTTGCACTAAACATTATTACATGTATCTGTACACTGTGGACGGCTCGATTGTTATCATGTATAGTCTTTCCGCTGACTGGATAGCACGCAACAAAATAAGCTTCCCACTATACCTCGGTACACATGAAAATAAACTAATCTAAACTAAATAAAAACAATAGAAAATTCCCAATTAAGGACAATATTTTTGATCATAATCTTCCATAAAATGCAGGGATAAACATAACCCATTACACAGCCTCTTTAATTATGAAATGTACACACAGTTTAAACAGAACCAACACACATCAATTTTTAAATTGAAAACCATAAGTGAAAGGCCAATGCTGATCATGAACGATTGAAGTAGAAAAGATCTGTTAAACAGAAATTGAAGATTAGTTGATCACTGGGATTTAAATGGACTGTTGATGGTAAAATAAAAGAAAATCTGAGTGCTTTTAAGCCATATGTAGCACTGAAGATCTGAGAGACTGGGTGTAGTTGAAGTTCCAATATACACAAACAGATGGGGAACAAAAAAAAAAACAGTAGAAAACAATTTGGCAGCTGCATCAGGATAATTGAACATCTGGTGGGACTTAGTAACATCTATGAGAAGTGACATTGGCATTACCCCAGGAGCTGCAAGAAGCCTAAGACAAGGCAGTGAATTCCCTCAGTTTGGCTCAGCTTGTAGGACTCTCACTGGACCAGACAGTTGTGGGTAAAAGTTTCATAGAAACATGTCAATATGTTCATAAAACTAGCAATCTCTGCTGGTGGGGGAATGGGCATTGTCAGTTCTGGCCTTTATACGAGGCTAAGTGCTGTTTGTCGCTTTGGTGGATGTAAAAGATCACATCATATAATCTAAAGATTTTCCCTTCAACCAATGCCAATGGAGAACTATTTATCCATTGGCTTCGTTGGGGCTCAACAGAATGCTAAATGTATGCCATGCTTGTGCATTTCAAAGTAATTCACCGCAGGCAATGTTTGTGAAAGCATTTCTGCAAGAAATAATATGGGAAATGCCAAATCCATGCCTTTTCCAATAATTCTCAACAGAATAAATTTGCAGAAAAAAGGTGTGGGAAATACACTCTCCATCTTCAAACACTTTTGTTTTGGCACGATGTGCCGTGCTGGTTTTGTGCTTCTGCGCAACCTTAAGACAAATATTTTGTGTCAAGATATTGTTGCATTCTGATCATCACAGATTTGTAGCAAACCCACTGTGCCTGGCGGAACAAAATGCTTTGCTTTGGGTTGATGTGGTTTGACTAATTTCATGGGTTTAGAAGCAAGGGGGTGACAAATGCATGCTAAAGTTGGATGTTAACATGAAGCCTTTGCTTTAGGAAAAGCACGCCAGTGCCGAGAGGAGAAGTGGAATATTACTACATACCCAGAACATGTAAAGTCATCAACACCATATGTGCGCTCTCTTCCTACAAACAGCACTACTAGGTCACATTGTGAAAAGGTCATGTCAACCAGCTCTCCTTCAAAGTCTGCACATCATCAGATCCCCTACTGCACACCTTAATGTATTGGAAAACCTTTTATCAGTTAGTTATTGAAAACGGCATTTAAAAAAAACACCCACATAATCCTTCCAGAAAGCCAAGAGTCGTTTGATACAGAGCAACGTGAAGTCTGGTTTCTGTTTATGCTGACATCATACCTACTAAGTTTTTAAGTGTTGGCTGAATTTGTGTCATATTTCTTCCCAGTGACAACTCCTTCTTTGAGCTCGCTGCACAGTGAGGATGATAGAGTGAGTGATGTGTGAATGTTTTGTTTGACCTGTTTTTCAGAACTGTAGGAGCTGCTCCTTTCTCAATCTGTTCCCAATTAGCTTGGTTCAAGTCCAGTGTAATGTGTCATGTCCAAAGCTGCGTTTCTACCTCGGGCCTTTGAGCGCTTGCTTGGAATCCGAGGGGTGCGTTCAGCTGACAAGGTTCAGCGCTGAGCATTGGCCAGGAAACAGAGGAGGCAAACTCGTTTCCCACTTACCAGCTGTACGATGAGACAGCTAATTTTAGCAGCCAGGCTTTATTACATCCACTGGCCAACTTCCTGTTTCAAGTGAGAAGTTGGCAAAGTGTAAAGTAACATTGCACAGCCCAGATGGTGCCCATTGGCTGTGCGTAAGTGTTATCATTGGTTGCTGCGATACCCATATGGGAATCCCACGATTGGGAGAATGACAGTAAAACGGAGTTGAGGGAGAAACCTCTTCTTTCCTTTTCAGGCCTGAAGATTGACTAGGTCAACACATGTGCCCATAATACCGCTCCTCCTGGTTAAAGCACTCTTGACTGTTAGTCATCAACTCAAATTGCTATGTCATCTCCATTTTTCATGAAGACTCTAACCGAAATGTCGCCTTATCCATCCCTCCGCACTTGCTGCCCGACCTGCTGAGTTACTCCATCACTTTGTGTTTTGCTTATGATTCCAGAGTCTGCAGTTCCATCCACAGTGTCTCTAACACTGTGTGATGCTGGGGATTTTTGACTGTTTTCATCTGGTGATTATCGCTGAACGGTGCAGTCTTTTCCCACTGGAAACCAATGTCTTCTTTTCTCTCGTATCTTATTGTCATCTTAATTGTGATCACTTAAGACAATAGACGCCAATAATTAAATCTAGGATCTATCACTGTGCAGACATTTATTTCCTAAACTTTGATCCGATGATGCAACAAAATAACTAACATAGATTCTTCATCAGCACCACCCATAATGGATAAATGAGAATCTGTGTGAGTAGAATATGGTTGACATTAAGCAGTGAAGGTGATAGCAGGGCAAGACCAAATGAGGAAATAACAGGACAAGCAAGGAAACCACAAAAAAAGGAATCTGAAGGAGGTGGATATAATACGAATCATCATCTGAAATATTAAATGTTGAGTATGGAAGACTGCTCAGTTGAAAGATGAAACGTTTTTCCTGAAAATTACCTGGTGCTTTGTTTAAAAACCGAAGGATGTTGAGGATGAAAGTGCAAAGGAGAGATATAAGACTCAATGCCATCTCACAAGATATTCTGGTTGGAAGCAGACATGACAGACTTCTTGTCATCCATATTATGAGTTTGCTTCAGTGTCATCCATATTATCGGTTTGCTTCAGTGATCTTGTTCCTGCGTCAGAAAGATATGGATTCACGTTTATTTCACGAGTTGAGCAAGCAAGCAGCAGAAATGAAAGTGCTAATATTTGGACAAAATACTCAAAAATATTATTTGCTTGACAAGATATCTGTAATGAATTCTATGGAAAGTCTCCTCTGTTCTGGCCTAAGTAATCCCTCAGATATTGGAGACAAAAATTCTGCAAACAATCAAAGCTGTTTGATCTTGCGATGAAGGTGACTAAAGATTTTGTTGAAAGTGTTTGTTGGATGTTCCTTGTAGTCCCTCCCTTGTTGCCTAGCTTTAATTTGTTTGAGATTGAAATTGTGGCTTAAATAAATGTAAATGTTTGTCCAAATTGACTCATTTAATTACTGTAGACTGGAATTTTGCTGTGTGTATTCATAAGATCTAGAGGGGGAAGAATCTAATTTGCGAAACAAAGGCTTGGTTAATGTTTAACTTCTTTTTGAATGGGTGGTGCAACAGATGTACAATCAAGGATATATTTCAAAGATTACACATTTTAGAAATGTTTCCAGCACTGATGATCCTGAAATGTTGATTTTGCTTTCCTCTCCATGGCTACCGCCTGCCCTGTTGAGTTCTTCTAGTATTTTGTTATACCTTGTTTTTTTTTCTATTTTGTTATGCGTTTTCCAATACTGGAAAATAACTTATTAATGTTCAAAATAGTGCACATTCTGTAAATTTGTAATAAAGATAAAATAACGCAGGAAATACTCATCGCATCATAAAGCATCCACGATGGGAGAAGCTGAGCCAACATTATAAGCTAATGGCTTTTTAAATAGCCTTCTATCACAGTGAGGAATGTAGAATCCACTGTGGTGGATGTTTATGTTAACTTTTATGTGGTTATGTGTCTTGTTCCTTTAAACTTAGTGTGGCTGTATGCAAACTCAAATTTCACTGGAAAGAGAAAGGGAAGAAGGGTCATAGAGAGTCATAGAGCAATCACATGTAAACAGGCCCTTCAGCCCACCTTGTCCATGCTAACCAAGATGCCCCATGTACACTGGTCCCACCTGCCTGCATTAGGCCCATAAATGTTTCTTATTCATGTGCTGTCAAAATGTCTTTTAAATATTGTTATAGTATCTGCCTCAACTACTTTCACTGGTAGTTCATTCAATATATTCACCACACTTTGTGCGAAAAAGTTGCCCCATAGGTTCCTATTACATCTTTCCCGTCACACCAGGCGCAGGCAAGTTATTTAAGCTGGTCCTCTAGTTCTTGATTCCCCTACCCTGGGTAAAAGACTCTGCGCAATCACCCTTCCCATTCGCCTCATGATCTTATACACATCTACAAGATCACCCCTCATCCTCCTCTGCTCCCAGAAATTAATTCCTAGCCTGCCCACCCTCTCCCTACATTTCAGGCCCTTGAGTCCTGGCAACATTCTCGTAAATCTTTGCAGCCTTTCCAACTTAAATAACTTGCCTGCACCTGGCCCATACCCTTCCAAATCTTTCCTGTCCATGCACCTGTCTAAGTGTTCAAGAAGGAACTGCAGATGCTGGAAAATCGAAGGTAGACAAAATTGCTGGAGAAACTCAGCGGGTGCGGCAGCATCTATGGAGTGAAGGAAATAGGCAGCGTTTCGGGCCAAAATCCTGCTTCAGTCCGAAGAAGGGTTTCGACCTGAAACGTTGCCTACTTCCTTCACTCCATAGATGCTGCTGCACCCGCTGAGTTTTTCCAGCAATTTTGTCCACCTCTCTAAGTGTATTTTAAATGTTGTAATTGTACCTGCCTCTACTGTTTCCTCTGCCAGCTTGTTCCATATAGGCACCACCTTCTCAAAAAAGGACACACAATGCAGGACTAATTCAATGGGTAAGGAAGCATCTCAGGGAGACATGGATAGGTGATGTTTCGGGTTGGGACCCATCTTCAGACTGAAAGGCTCTGGAAGGTTTGTATGATAAGGAGAGGGTGGATAGGTTGGGACTTTTTTCCTCAGGCGAGTAGGAAGCTGTGGGGTAACATGACTTCCCAAATCTTATACTTAATACAGGAGTTTCGGGTGCAGGGTCTGTGATAGATTGGGGTAGTTTTCTTCCCACAGCTAAATTCTGGCCTTTTGGTGGGTAAAGAGCACATGGTTTGAGTTGAATTGTTTCGCCCCAGTAAGGAGGTAGTGCATTATGTTTCACCCACTCTGTCCTTATCCCGTGTGTGTGATCGATACAGAAGTTTAGTTTGGTTTGGTTTACTTTAGTTTATTGCCATGTAGAAACATAGAAACATAGAAAATAGGTGCAGCAGGAGGCCATTCGGCCCTTTCGAGCCAGCACCGCCATTCATCGTGATCATGGCTGATCGTCCCCAATCAATAACCCGTGCCTGCCTTCTCCCCATAGCCCTTGATTCTACAAGCCCCTAGAGCTCTATCTAACTCTCTCTTAAATCCATCCAGTGATTTGGCCTCCACTGCCCTCTGTGGCAGGGAATTCCACAAATACCGAGGGACAGTGAAAAACTTTTGTTGCATGCTATCCAGTCAGTGGAAAGACAATGCATGATTACAATTGTGCCAATAACTGTGTATAGATACATGATAAAGGAAAAAAATTATTGTGCTAACCAATATACTTCACTGCCCGAGTCGTCCTAAAAATGATCCCGGTGTGATTTGGAGAACAAAGTGGAAACAAATTGTCTTTGTGTTACTGACACAAAACAGAGCTGAATAACCACATTTTATTCACATTGTCATCTCAGTTAAAACATAAGATAACAAAGCATTTATTGTCGGGGAATATTAAAAAATGGATTTCAGTGAGAAAGGTCAAGTGTAATCACACTTTTAAAATTCTTTGGAAAGGTAACCAAAAGCATTAGAAATAGGCTGTGTTTTAAATGTCGTGTTTGTGTACTCTTAAGACTTCTTGCAGTAAACTGTTACTGAAGCGACAAACAGCAAAGGTCGATCCCTCCTTTAATTGAAGGATGGATACATCTGAAAATCAAGGAAATGGGAGGAAGTTCCCACTGACAGGCTGATCAGAGTGGTTTTCCAGAGTTCCACAGGTGTGAGATGGGACATTTGTTGTCTTTTACATGAAGAATCTGGACTCAGGAACTGGAAATATATATCAAAGTTGGCATAACAGAGTCGGGTATAATAAATAATAATTCATCCGTGCAGAACAACACAAACAGGCCATATGCAGAGCAAAGTGCCGGAGTAACACAACAGGTCAGGCAGCATTTGTGGAGGGAATTATTTTGAATGAGAGCTGGATGAATTCATTTAAAACCCAATGAAGAAACAATTATTTTTGGATTAGGAATGAAGTGAACATATTTTCCAAGTGGAAGATAAGAAGCCACACGTGGGAATCATTTAAAGACCAGCTGAATAGAGATCAGGCCTGGTATGTTTCAGTAAGGAGGAGTCCCTAGGGTCATTGAATTGAAATTGTGTAGGATAAAGCTTGTGTATGGGTGATCGCTGGTCAGCGTGGATTCAGTGGGCCGAAGGGCCTGTTTCCACACTGTATATCTGAACTAAACTGAAAAAGTGTAAGGTGATGCATTTTGGAAAATCAAACCAGGGCGGACCATGATAGTGAATGGTAGGGCTCTTGAGAGTAATGTAGAGCAGAGGGATCTGGGACTATGGGTACACACTTCCCTGAACTTGCATCATAGGTACATAGGGTGGTGGGTTTTTGGTACATCAGCCTTCATCAGTGAGGGTATTGAGTATCAAAGCTGGGACATTACTTTTGTACAAGATGTTGATGAGGCCGCATTTGGTGTATTGTGTTCAGTTTCGGTCACCCTGCTATAGGAACTATGCCATTAAGCTGGAAAGAGCACAGGAAAGAATTACGAGGATGTTGCCAGGTCTTGAGGGACTGAGGTATAGGGTGAGTTTGGGCAAACTAGAACTTTATTCTTCGGCGTGCAACAGGCTAAGGGGTGATCTTATAGAGGTACTAGACTAAATGGGACCCTTTGGGTACCAGCTTCACATGGGAGGGCTGGTCCCCCAATGCAATATTTCACCTCTCCACCAATTCCAACACGCACACACGCACACGCGCACACACGCACATATGTATGACAGTAAAAATTCTTGAATCTACTCACACAGCTGAGCGCGGCCTCTCCACTGTGGGGCTTCCGCAGTCAGCGGCACTTCCACAATCAGCATGACCTCTGCACTCACCGGAAATTACGCAATCGGCGAGACCTGTCCACTAAGCGCAAGTCACAAAATGAGCGGAACTTTTGGACTAAACACAGTCGGATCTAATAAAGCATTTATTCCTTCCAAACACAGTCGGACCTAATATAGCATTTATTCCTTCCAAACAGTCGGAACTAATAAAGCATTTATTCCTTCCAAACACAGTCAGACCTAATAAAGCAAATTTTTCCTTCCAACCACAGTCGGACTTAATAAAGCATTTATTCCTTCCAAACAGTCAGACCTAATAAAGCATTGCAATTTCAAGCACAGGCAGGGCAGCAGGCCAAACAACTCATGGCATTGTCATTAAGGGCTAACAAATCATTTATTGCAAGTACATTGCAGACTCACAGTTCAGTTGATTCACAGCTTAGAATGACAGTCGTGGCCTCTCCCTTGCGATCTTGCAGGGTGACTGACTCATGTCCAGGCATACGGGGTTTTATAGTACTGCCCCCCGGAAGGAGCGTTACCTTCATCACGGTGATTGACAGGCAAGAGGACCAATCAGCTGATCTCAAGGTTTTTTAAACACTCAAAAAAAAATTTATTTTCCATCGATAGGAAAAATCCTCATGGGTGGCTCAGCGGAGGAGGACTGTGAGTAAGATGAACAAAAAATCACAGTGATAGTGTAGCGTTTTTCTAAAATCGATATACAGCGCAGACAAGAAGTGGTCAAGATGAGACCTTTAATTATATAGATATAAAATAATGAGGGAAATTGATAGGGTGAATGCACCTGGTCTTTTACCTACATTAGCAGAATCAGGAACCAGAGGACCTAGGCTTAAAGTGAGAAGCAAATGAGTTAATAGGAACTTTTTCACTCAGAGGGTGGTGGACGCATGGAATGAACTGCCAGAGGAGGTGGTCAGCAAGGTACATAAACAACATTTTAAAGACACTTAGACAGGTAAATGCATTTCGTTGTCGCTGTACTGTACACTGACAATGGCAATTAAAATTGAATCTGAATCTGAATCTGAGGTACATGGATAGGAAAGGTTTTGAGGGAAATGAGGCAAATGTGAGGCATGGTTGCAGGAGGGCTGTGATTGGAAACTAAATATTCCAGGATTTTGTTGCTTCAGGTGTGATAGAATTGGAGGGGCAAGAGGTGGAGGTGTTGCATTACTAGTCAGGGAAGATATTACAGCAGTGCTTTGGCAGGATAGATTGGAGCCTCATCTAGGGAGGCTATTTGGGTGGAACTGAGAAGTGGGAAAGGGGTAGCAACACTTATAGGGGTGTATTATAGACCGCCAAATGGGGATCGAGAATTGGAAGAGCAAATATGGAAGGAGATAGCAGATATTAGTAGTAAGCACAAAGTAGTGATTGTGGGAGATTTCAACTTTCTACACATAGACTGGGAAACACATTTGGTAAATGGGCTGGATGGTTTGGAGTTTGTAAAATGTGTGCAGGATAGTTTTTTGCAGCAATACATAGAGGTACCTACTAGAGGAGGGGCAGTGTTGGACCTCTTGTTAGGAAATGAGATGGGACAGGTGGCGGAGGTATGCGTTGGGGAGCACTTTGGGTCCAGTGATCACAATACCATTAGTTTCAATATAATTATGGAGAGGGTCAGAACTGGACCTAGGGTTGAGATTTTTGATTGGAGAAAGGCTAACTTTGATGAGATGCGAAATGATTTAAAAGGAGTGAACTGGGACATTTTGTTTTATGGGAAGGATGTAGAAGAGAAAAGGAGGACATTTAAAGGGGAAATTTTAAGAGTACAGAATCTTTATGTTCCTGTTCGGTTGAAAGGAAACAGTAAAAATTGGAAAGAACCCTGGTTTTCAAGGGAAATTGGACATCTTGTTCAGGGAGATCTACAATAATTATAGGCAGCATGAAGTAAATGAGGTGCTTGAGGAGTATAAGGAATGTAAAAAGAATCTTAAGAAAGAAATTAGAAAAGCTAAAAGAAGACATGAGGTTGCTTTGGCAAGTAAGGTGAAAGTAAATCCAAAGGGTTTCTACAGCTATATTAATAGCAAAAGGATAACGAGGGATAAAATTGGTCCATTGGAGAGACAGAGTGGACAGCTATCTGCAGAGCCAAAAGAGATGGTGGAGATATTGAACAATTTCTTTTCTTCGGTATTCACCAAAGAGAAGGATATTGAATTATGTGAGGTAAGGGAAACTAGCTATGGATACTATGAGTTTCAAAGTAAAAGAAGTACTGACACTTTTGAAAAATATAAAAGTAGATAAGTCTCCAGGTCCTGACATGATATTCCCTAGGACATTGAGGGAAGTTAGTGTAGAAATAGCCGGGGCTATGACAGAAATATTTCAAATGTCATTAGAAACGTGAATAGTCCCCGAGGATTGGCGTACTGCGCATGTTGTTCCATTGTTTAAAAAGGGTTCTAAGAGTAAACCTAGCAATTATAGGCCTGTTAGTTTGACAAATTAATGGAAAAGATACTTAGAGTTAATATATATAAGCTTCTGGATAAACAGGGTCTGATTGGGAACAGTCAGCATGGATTTGTGCCTGGAAGGTCATGTTTGACTAATCTTGAATTTTTGGAAGAGGTTACTAGGGAAATTGACTAGGGTAAAGCAGTGGATGTTGTCTATATGGACTTTAGTAAGGCTTTTGACAAGGTTCCTCATGGAAGGTTGGTTAAGAAGGTTCAACTGTTGGGTATAAATATAGGAGTAGCAAGATGGATTCAACAGTGGCTGAATGGGAGAAGCCCGAGGGTAATGGTGGATGGTTTTTTTCGGGTTGGAGGCAGGTGACTAGTGGGGTGCCTCAGGGATCAGTGTTGGGTCCTTTGTTGTTTGTCATGTACATCAATGATCTGGATGAAGGTGTGGTAAATTGGATTAGTAAGTATGCAGATGATACCAAGATAGGGGGTGTTGTGCAAAATGAAGAGGATTTCCAAAGTCTACAGAGTGATTTAGGCCATTTGGAAGAATGGGCTGAAAGATGGCAGATGGAGTTTAATGCTGATAAATGTGAGGTGCTACACCTTGGCAGGACAAATCAAAATAGGACGTACATGGTAAATGGTAGGGAATTGAAGAATACAGATGAACAGAGGGATCTGGGAATAACCGTGCAGAGTTCCTTTTGGTATGCTAGCCTTTATAAATCAGAGCATTGAGTATAGAAGCTGGGATGTAATGTTAAAATTGTACAAGGCATTGGTGAGACCAAATCTGGAGTATGGTGTACAATTTCGGTCGCCCAATTATAGGAAGGATGTCAACAAAATAGAGAGAGTACAGAGGAGATTTACTAGAATGTTGCCTGGGTTTCAACAACTAAGTTACAGAGATAGGTTGAATAAGTTAGGTCTTTATTCTCTGGAGCGCAGAAGGTTAAGGGGGGACTTGATAGAGGTCTTTAAAATGATGAGAGGGATAGAGAGAGTTGATGTGGATCAGCTTTTCCCTTTGAGAATAGGGAAGATTCAAACAAGAGGACATGACTTCAGAATTAAGGGACAGAAGTTTAGGGGTAACATGAGGGGGAACTTCTTTACTCAGAGAGTGGTAGCGGTGTGGAATGAGCTTCCAGTGGAAGTGGTGGCGGCAGGTTCGTTGGTATCATTTAAAAATAAATTGGATAGGCATATGGATGATAAGGGAATGGAGGGTTATGGTATATGGAAGGCAGGTTCGTTGGTATCTTTTAAAAATAAAGATGGATGATAAGGGAATGGAGGGTTATGGTATGAGTGCAGGCAGGTTGGACTAAGGGAAAAAAGATGTTCAGCACGGACTTGTAGGGCCGAGATGGCCTGTTTCCGTGCTGTAATTGTTATATGGTTATATGGTGGGTAAATGGACTACCTTAGATGGGGTGGCTTAGTCCATATGGATGTGTGGGTTGTAAGGCCTGTATCCATGCTTTTGACTCTATGACCCTATGTATATTGAAAACAAGTGGGTAACTAGGGAGAAGGTATGACCACCTAGTATACAAGACACGTTTTGTGTTTGGAGTCAGACGGCGTGGGCAAGATATTAAATGAGTACTTTGCATCTGTATTCACCAAGGAGGAGGCATGGAGGATAGTGAGATCAGTGTGGGGCACTCTTCTGTGCGGGGGGCAGTCTGCTATCAATACGGAGGTGGTGTCGGAGCCTTTGAAAAGCTTTTAGGTGGATAATCCCCCGCATCTGATGGGATCTATCCCAGGTTATTGAGCGAGCAGAGAGAGGAGATTGTAAGGGCCTTGATGAAGATCTTTGTATTCTCTCTAGCCACAGGTGAGATTCCCAAGAACTGGAGAGTAGCTCATGTTTTTATTTTGTTCAAGAAGGGAAGTAAAGATAATCCAGGAAATTATAGGCCAGTGAGCCTAACCTCAGTGGTAGGGCAGGTAATGGAGGGTATTCTTCGGGATAGGAATTATTCTCATTTGGCAGAAAATAGGCTAATTAGGAACTGTTTGCATAGTTTTATCCACAGCAGGTCGTGTCTTACGAAGTAGATAGAATCTTTTGAGGAATTTTTGAAAGGCATTGATGAGGGTAGGGCAGTGGATGATGTCTCCATAGATTTTAGTAAGGCATTTGATTAAGTCCCTCATATTAGACTGATCCATAAGATTAAAATGAAGGGAATCCTTAATGATGGTTTCCTCCCAAACTCCAAAGACGTACAGGTTTGTAGGTTAATGTAGGTTGGCTTACGTTAAAGGTTAACACAATTAAGTGTTAATTGTCCCTAGTGTTTGTAGAATAGTGTTAATGTGCGGGGATCGCTGGTCGGTGCGGACTTGGTGAGCCGAAGCGCCTGTTTCCACGCTGTATCTCTAAACCAAACTAGTCTTTTTAAGTTATGGGGGGAAAGTTTAAAGAGGGTGTTTTTTACACAGAGAGTGCCTGGAATGCTTTGCCAAGGGCGCTGATGAAAGGATAAATGACAGTGGCATTAAAGAGGCTTTAAGATAGGCACATGGATATGCAGGGAATGGAGGAATATGGATCATGTGCAGGCAGGAGAAATTAGTTTAACTTGGCATCAGATTCGGCACCGACATTATGGGCCATAAGGCTGTTCCTATGTTTGTTCTATGTATTCAGTAAACTACATGTGGAAAATCTATTTCCATTTACAAGTGAGTCAGAAGATTGGAATATAAGTGAAAAATGACCTGAAATATTGATAACAACTTAGAAGGAATATCTTTGCAAAGCGAGAGAACAATGCACATAGAGTGTTAATGGAAGAAAGTATTTGCACCTTAGGTGGAAAGGCAAAAGGGTTGACTGAGTGGGGTGAGAAAATGTATGAAGAATGTATGAAGAGTGAGAAGGGGATCAAATGGAACTTGAATATTACTATTTGATTTGGATGGCTTATCTCCGTCACTTTTTTTTAGAATAACCTCTAACTAGTCACAGATTGTGAAACATTACTGGGAAACATCATTTAAAAGTCTAATATTGTTTGCATAGCTATGAATAATCATGATGCTTGAATATTTTTAAAGCATCACTGGAGGAAATGAGTACAACCATTTTCGAGAGGTTTCTTTTCACTTGCTGTCTATGGCAACCCTGATCCAGGCATAAATGTTCTTTTCAGGCTCAATATTCATCGATCATGATTAGAGTGGATGTAAGTAACTGATAGCTTAACAGGGACTGTAAGTGGAGAGGGATCTGGTGAAGTGTATAGCCAAAAGTTATACAGATCCTGAAACGCATATGGAGCCAGAGATTGGGTTACAGTCTTGTCCTACTCTCCTTGATAACTGCTGCTTTATGTCAGACATTCACCTTCAATAAAGCACAGTCTTAGGCAGCCAGGCATTTACCGGTTCTTAGTCATCTGGTGACTTTTCACAAAAGAAAACAAATCAGCAGCTGAAGCCCAGTAGCCTACTAATATAATATTCTGACTGAAGGTTTATAATAAGGTGAGATGTGCAGGGAGTGTCAGATATGAGACATATAACGAGCATGGTTGTGTAGCATTCAGAATCCCACGGTGAGGACTGTATAATGAAGGTACCATATGTTACAGCGAGAGGCCTGTAATAGCATCATGTAAAAAAGACAGGGTGTAATAGAGAGACCTCTATAACTGAAAGGCCTGTGGTGAATTGGGGTTGTACAGCTGAGTGTTTTATAAGGTGTACATACAAACATCAAAGGACTGTTTGTCACTCAGGGTGGGCATGACGGGTGTGGGGAGCATAAGACTATATGTATGATATTGTTGGTTTGGGACCCAGGCCAGATCTCATCAGCATTTGAAGAATCTTCACATTTGCAAGGTCTGTCCATTGAAGCTCAACAATTATTGGTGATTCATTTAAAGCAGGAATGTAATTTTCAAGTGGAATCATGTCCTCCATGCCTTTTTAAGATGCTGAATATGAATTATTTGAGAAATTAGAAAGCAGATCCTTAGGTCTTCAGACTTCACCTGCGAGGTGTTTCCAAAAGAAATAATGATTACGTGGGAACTCCTGTTGCCCATCAATGATCGAGTGACTATCAGGCATGTTGGTCATAGGTTTGGTGGAGTCAATGGTCATCAGGTATAAAGAGATGTCATTGGTCACCAAGCATTAGACATGTCATTGAGCACCAAACATTAGAGAGGTCTTTGGTCACCAGGCATTAGAGATGTTATTGGTCACCAGGCATTAGAGATGTTATTGGTCACCAGGCATTAGATATGTCATTGGTCACCAGGGTCACCAGGCATTAGAGATGTTATTGGTCACCAGGCATTAGAGATGTTATTGATCACCAAGCTTTAGAGATGTCATTGGTCACTGGGCCTGGAGAGATTGGTCACCAAGCAATAGGCATGGAGAAATGTCATTGGTCACCAGGGAGGGAATGGAGTTATTAGTAACCAGAGATGGGGAGATTATATTGGACACTAGGCATGCATTATTGGGCAAGGGAAAGTATAATTGGGCACCAGTCATGGATCCGTGTCTCATAGGTTCTCAGTTCCAGAATTTTCATCCCATGGATCCAGACACAGAGCAGGAAATAAATCCACCAGCTCAGAAAAAGTGATGAAGGGAATGGACTCATTCAATATCTTGGGGACGAAGGAAAAGTATTGTTGCTCAAATAAACTAGAGAATTGAAGGTTGTATTTATCTTTGCAACTGCCAAAATCATTTTAAATAGGTATCTTCTTTGCTTCCATTGTATTAGTTGCCACTGCCACTATTTTCTCAACCAGTACTCTCAAGAATCAACAATCACATTCATGGCTTCTATGGAAAACATTGCTTTCTAAAGGGCCTGTCCCACTAACATGACCTTTCAGCGACTATCTTCGACCTCAAGCTCGAGGGCACTCGCCTGAAAAACCTTGAGCTGGATCGACCGTCAGTGATGAAATGGCGAGCTGGATCAACCATCACACACACACACACACACACACACACACACACACACACACACACACACACACACACACACACACACACACACACACACACACACACACACATACACAAACAATTCGCAAAGGCGGGGGCAGGGAAAGCGGGGGAGTGCTGTCTGAAATTCACACCCGCGATGAACAGGAAGGTAAAAGATGGCTGCACAGTATACGGTAAGTCCTTTAGAGTACTTGGATGGGGGGTGGGGGGGAGAGTGAAGGGGAGAGAGAAGGGGAGAGAAGGCAGAGAGAAGTAGTGGAGACACTTTTAAGAAGCCAGATAATAAAGCTTAACAGGCATTTAACCTACCGGGCAGTTTTCCTTGGTCTTTGGTCCTGAAAACTCCTGATTTCCTTGGTCCTGAAAACTCCAATGAACCAATTAAAATGCCTGGTCGGTGAAGGAGATTGCCTACAGCTGCCCTCCACTGCCTATAACTACATAGCGACTACAAGTTCAAAAGTACCATGCCGACCAATTTTTACTCGCAGAAAATATTTCAACATGCTGAAAATTCCTCGACCAAACTGAGGCCGCGAGTATTCGGGAACTTCCCTCGAGGGAGAGTTCCAGTGACCTCATAGGACCTCCTAGGACCACGTGTCGACCATGCTGCGAGTTTGAGTCGAGGGCAAACTCTTCCAAACTCGCAGATTAGGTCGCCGCAGTGGGATAACCCCTTAATTGCACCATGTTGCTTTCCCCAGTCAGCTGACCCGACACTACCCATTGGAACCGCTGAATAACAAGGGCACTTACAGCAGACTATATATTGACTATAGGTTTGCCTTTAACACCATAATCACAGTCAAATCTTTTATCTCCAATCTCCTAGGTCTAGGATTGAGCATGCCCCTCTGCCACTGGATTCTTGACTTCCTGGCCCATAGAACACAACCAACAAGCAACAGTATGTACACATTTAACCCAATCAGAAGTTTTCTGAGAGTTTAGTTTAGTTTAGTTCAGAGATACAGCGTGGAAACTGAATCCACTCCGACCAGCGATCCCTGCACATTAACACAATCCCACACACCCTATGGACAATTTAAACTTATACCAAGTATACAAACCCAAGCCAATTAACCTACAAACCTGTACATTACATCTTTGGAGTCTCTTTGATCGCCTGCAAGGGCATTTTGTTAGCTACAATGTCTTAACCCATAATGGACTGGGCAATGTTCACCACTTTTTGCAATCTTCTTCATTGCTGGGTGTTCGCGTTGTCAAACCAGACCATGATGCAACCAGTCCATATGTTCTCTACTGTATTGTGAATACAGTGTACCCAAACAGTGGTGATGAACTTTGCGTCAGTGATCAGGAATAAATAGAAATGGAGCGGTTGGCAATAACATATCTGTATTTGCACACAATCCTTGTTCTAACTATGCATAATGCAGGGAACACTCAGAAACATTGAGAGACACGCTGGACTCCAAAACCATGTGCATATTACTTCTTCAGCACATGTGTGATTACATCATCTCTATACACAACAGATACAGACACACAACTCTGCTTTTTTACTTTTGAAGTGTGATTCATATTTCAACATTATGTTCAGATTTAACCCAATCAGTCATTTTCTGATTCTCTTTAATCCTCTGCAAGAACATTTTGTTAGCTGTCATTTGTCAGGGGGTGTTGCTACACAAATACTATCACATTGTTGGAACTTCATCTCGTGACTTAAGTCATAACTTTGTTTCTGCCACAGCTGATTCTCTTCCACTCTCCCCTCCAGATTTGGTTGAACCATGTTCAATACAGTTTTCTACACATTCAGAAGAAGTACCGCCTGCTGTGAAATTGAAAACCATTCACTGGTATAGTGTTTAGCCTGCTAATTGATCTAACTTGAACACCCTCATAATACTTATCTCTTCAGTGATTCTTAATACTATTTGACAATGGAGAACATGATGATATAAGAAACCAACAATGTAGAAATGATCATTTAGTTTTATGAAGTGGCCATATAGAAATGAATGAAACCGAGGACAGTCATCGGAGACCAACACTTCTGCTCGCCATCATATGGGAAAATTGATTCAGTTCTTCAATAGTACACTCTTTTGTGGAACGGGATCTGGAATGTTTCACCTTAATCCACTTTGAGTGATTATTTATGATTGCTAAGAAGTTATTAAACTGCTTCTCGAACTACTCATTTGAAAGCCCTCTGCCTTTTCCAGCACAATAGGAATGTTTTCACCGGTTTGGCTCTGCAATCTTGACAGATGGTGTACCAGTGACCCTATGTTACGTCAGCTCAGGATGTAGTTCAGCCTTGAGGTATTCACAAGTCACTAACCCAAAAATCTGAAATGCAGAATAAAATTTGCTCTTGCGGGGAAAAATTAAACAAATAAACACAAAATGTAAAGGATTTCTCTAATTTAATATTTATGCCATTCATATTTCTTCATGAGTGCAGAAAATATTTATTTTAGCGTGGTTGGTTAATTGTGTGGTGCTTTATATCGATAAATTATCACATGTACATAATATATAATTGTTATTTGTTGCCAGTTATATAATCCAACTATCTTATTTATAATTGATAAATCGACTGTTTTTTGAGTTACATTATCAAACATTCTTGTATATATTTGATATGCCTACTGTTATCATCTTCCAGTCTTCAGTTTGTTTGGCTCCAAATTGCAGCATCTACAGTGTGTCACCAAACCTAGTCACTGTCCACTTAAGAGATTTGCTTTTGAAAAAGTCAAGGCATTTGGCATTGCCCCCATACTGCGAACCAGTAGTTGTGGGACTATCATTATTGGTGAGAGAAATATATTCCACTGGATTACATTTTCACTTATTGAGATTCATCTCTTATAAGATAGTTAATACAGGGATCACCTGTATCAGAGTATAGAAGTGAGATTGACCGACTGACCATATGGTGCCAGCACAACAACCTGGCTCTCAATATCAGCAAAACCAAAGAACTGATTGTGGACTTTGGAAGGGGAAGGTTGAGGACCCACAACCCTGTTAACATCAATGGGACGATGGTGGAGAGAGTCAAAAACTTCAAATTCCTGGGCGTGCATATTTCCGACAATCTTTCTTGGACCCAGCACACTGATGCAATCATAAAGAAAGCATATCAGCGCCGCTATGTCCTGAGAAGATTTGGTATGTCAATGACGATTCTCGTGAACTTTTAAAGGTGCACAGTAGAAAGCATGCTGACTGGTTGCATCGTAGCCTGGTTTGGCAACTTGAACGTCCAGGAATGGAAAAGACTGCAAAAATTTGTAAACTTTGCCCAGGCCATCACCGGCTCTGACCTCCCTACTTTCGAAGGGATATATCGTAGTCGCTGCCTCAAAAAGGCAGCCAACATCATCAAAGACCCATACCATCCAGGCCACACACTCATCTCACCACTGCCATCGGGAAGTAGGTACAGGAGCCTACTGTAACGTCCAGGTTCAGGAACAGCTACTTCCCTAGAGACATCAGGCTATTAAACAATACAACCTCATAAGTTATGAGCTATAATAGACTATTATTATTATTATTGCACTGTTAATGTTTGTTCTTTTTTTTCCTGCGTTTTTGTTATATTATTTAACATGATTATATATTCTGTTGTGCTGCAGCAAGTAAGAATTTCATTGTTACATATGACAATAAAACACTCTTGACTCTTGACTTGACTATTTATCCACCTACTCTTTGAGATATTTATATATTCTTAGGCAAGCAACAAATTTCATGGCTATTGCCTTCATGGAAAGTTCAATCTGAAGTTCTTTTAAACATTTTCTTTTTGATCTGACAACTTTGGTTCCCATTTAACACAATTTTATTCGATCAGCCATTAATATCATTAGTTAAAATATAGTCTCATGCCTGCAGTTAGACATATCTGAGACATATCATATTAGAATTTCCTTCATATTCTCATTTTCTAATAATATTATTTGATGTCTTCTTGCCTCTTTCCATTGCTGGAACCATATACTGTATCTGAATTTGTATCTTATATCTTTAACACCATATCTGCAACTGCATTTTGATATGTTCAATCTGTGATATGAGAATAAATCATCTTTACATTCTTGGTTTGCTAATTGCTTCTGTTAAATTTGGACCACAATTGCTAATAAAAGCATATGATCCATGACCAATGGAAAATGGTAGCCCAGAAAGAACTGATGTAACATTTTCACTCCAAAGACAGTTGCTGATCCTATTTATCCATTTAAGAATACTTTTACTCACCTGTCATCATTTTGTATGGTAAATTCTATTTTTTAATCATTGTTTGTTGTATGATTGTAGCTACAACTTCATATTCTGAAACTTCACAGGTATGTTTTAACATTTCAGTTGTATTGTAGAGAAACCAACAAAGGCTCAGTACCAAGACTCTTCTTCCACAAGTCGTATGCTGCTTGAAACATAGAAACATAGAAATTAGGTGCAGGAGTAGGCCATTCGGCCCTTCGAGCCTGCACCGCCATTCAATATGATCATGGCTGATCATCCAACTCAGTATCCCGTACCTGCCTTCTCTCCATACCCCCTGATCCCCTTAGCCACAAGGGCCTCATCTAACTCCCTCTTAAATATAGCCAATGAACTGGCCTCAACTACCCTCTGTGGCAGAGAGTTCCAGAGATTCACCACTCTCTGTGTGAAAAAGGTTCTCCTCATCTCGGTTTTAAAGAATTTCCCCTTTATCCTTAAGCTGTGACCCCTTGTCCTGGACTTCCCTAACATCGGGAGCAATCTTCCTGCATCCAGCCTGTCCAACCCCTTAAGAATTTTGTAAGTTTCTATAAGATCCCCTCTCAATCTTCTAAATTCTAGACAGTATAAACCAAGTCTATCCAGTCTTTCTTCATAAGACAGTCCTGACATCCCAGGAATCAGTCTGGTGAACTGTCTCTGCACTCCCTCTATGGCAATAATGTCCTTCCTCAGATTTGGAGACCAAAACTGTACGCAATACTCCAGGTGTGGTCTCACCAAGACCCTGTACAACTGCAGTAGAACCTCTCTGCTCCTATACTCAAATCCTTTTGCAATGAAAGCTAACATACCATTCGCTTTCTTTACTGCCTGCTGCACCTGCATGTCTACCTTCAATGACTGGTGTACCATGACACCCAGGTCTCGCTGCATCTCCCCCTTTCCCAATCGGCCACCATTTAGATAATAGTCTGCTTTCCTGTTTTTGCCACCAAAATGGATAACCTCACATTTATCCACATTATACTGCATCTGCCAAACATTTGCCCACTCACCCAGCCTATCCAAGTCACCCTGCAGTCTCCTAGCATCCTCCTCACAGCTAACACTGCCCCCCAGCTTAGTGTCATCTGCAAACTTGGAGATATTGCCTTCAATTCCCTTATCCAGATCATTAATATATATTGTAAATAGCTGGGGTCCCAGTACTGAGCCTTGGGGTACCCCACTAGTCACTGCCTGCCATTGTGAAAAGGACCCGTTTACTCCTACTCTTTGCTTCCTGTTTGCCAGCCAGTTCTCTATCCACATCAATACTGAACCCCCAATGCCTTGTTCTTTGCCCCAATTCCATTTTTCATCTCTCTTCAGTAAATGATATAACGGTGTGAGAATTGTTGAATAGATCTGCCAAAAATGTAGCATCATTCTATCGGCATGATCTAAGTTGTGAAACGTTATCAATTTTCCTTATCTTCACAATTGCATCTACCTCTGCTTTGATGGGTTACAATCAATTTGCATCTACATTTCGCCAAAGATAAACATCTTGGTTCTGTACAAATTCATAGTTCCATCTTTTAAGCATCACATGACTGTTCATGTGCTAACTTAATGCTTCCAAGGTTTGAAGATTTTCTTCTGTAGTTCTTGTGAATATTAGTAATTTTGCTACTGTTGGCATTAATATATTTTGCCCATTTTAACCTGAAAGACTTTCTGCGTTGATTTCATATTATAAGGTAGTTGTGTTCAAGAGTAAAGGGCCTATCCCACTTCACAGTTGTAGCAGGTCGCCAACAACCTACCACCTAGTCGACGTCAAGCTACCGACAAGCTACCGACAACTGACAACCCTTTAGGACGTCCACCTACGACCACGCCTACGACAACCTACGCCCACACAGGCGCCAACCTACGACAACCAAAGTCAACCTATCTCCACCCGTGACAAGCTACGATAAGCAATGACCCTGTCGGCGAAAACTGAAAACAAATGAAGACAATTCAGTCGCCGGTACCTGTCGCCGGTTGACGCAGGTTGACGCAGGTTGACGCAGGTTGACCAGACTGATTCCTGGGATGTCAGGACTTTCATATGAAGAAAGACTAGATAAACTCGGCTTATACGCGCTAGAATTTAGGAGATTGAGGGGGGGATCTAATAGAAACTTACAAAATTCTTAAGGGGTTGGACAGGCGTGATGCAGGAAGATTGTTCCCGATGTTGGGGAAGTCCAGGACAAGGGGTCACAGCTTAAGGATAAGGGGAAAATCCTTTAAGACCGAGATGAGAAAAACATTTTTCACACAGAGAGTGGTGAATCTCTGGAACTCTCTGCCACAGAGTGTAGTTGAGGCCAGTTCATTGGCTATATTTAAGAGGGAGTTAGATGTGGCCCTTGTGGCTAAAGGGATCAGGGGGTATGGATAGAAGGCAGGTACGGGATACTGAGTTGGATGATCAACCATGATCATATTGAATGGCGGTGCAGGCTCGAAGGGCCAAATGGCCTACTCCTGCACCTATTTTCTATGTATCTATGTATCTATGACATAGGTAGTTGCCAATGGAATTCACCGGTCAGTAACCGGCGACAACCTATGTCGCCTGCCGACAACCTGCATCATCCTGGTGACAACCTAGGACACCACCTGCGACAGGAGAAGATAATCTACATCAAGCTCACAGTCGGCGAAAACGTTTGAACATTTCAAAATCCAGCAGTGACCAGAAAAAACGTTATGACTCTTTAGGCGACTTGAGGAGACTACTCACGACCATACATGCATCACCCCGTGACCATGTGGCGACAGCCTAGTCGCCTGTAGTTGGCGAAAAAAATCACCTAGGTAGGACAGGGGCTTCAAGCAATATGTTCTTATAAGGTCTATTATAAGCCTGCGGCCTATAACATCATAAAAGCCATGGTCTGCGGAGCTTTTAGCTGTGGGCACGGCATGAACTTACCATCCAGACCCTGGGATCCCTTGCTGCGGATCCCTGGAGAAGAGCTCCGACTGCCGGCTTGTGGTCTACACCATCCTGAAGCTGCCGTCTCTGGTAAGAAAGCGCCGATTCAGGACTTCCAAACCGCAGAGTGTGTTTGATCATCCTGAAGTCGGAGTTTTAATCATCCAGACGAGAGGGCCTATACATCGGGCTGTCTGTAGCGGCGACTACGGAAGGTTCATGGACCCGACCACGGGTGAACAAGGAGGAGGACTGGCTGAACTTTGTGCCTTCCACCACGGCGAAGAATGCTGTGGTGGATGTTTGTGTTAAATCTTATTGAGTATTGTGTGTTCTTCTTAATTGTATCGCTGTAGGCAAATTCATTTCACTGCACCTTCCGGTGTATGTGAAGAATAAAATTGACTTTGACTTTGACTGGTGAACATTTTGACTCCTGCCAATGCGACATCATTCATCTTAAACAGATTGGTTCAATGTCACCTTATAATTATTATAAAGTCAAACAATCTTTTTCAGTTTAGGTATTACTACAATTGCTGTTACTATGTCACTCCAGGTTGACTTCATTAGAATTCCACTTTATTCTAATTAATCAAACTGATGATTTCCTCACTATATTGAGACCAGTCATAGCTTTTTGAATCGTTGTTCCAGATGTGGACTATTATACATTGGTGAGACCAAACGTAGACTGGGCGATTGTTTCACTGAACACCTTCACTCAGTCTGCCTTAACTTACCTGATCTCCCGGTTGCTAAACACTTTAATTCTCCTTCCCATTCCCACACAGACCTTTCTGTCCTTGGTCTCCTCCATTGTCAGAGTGAGGCTAAATGCAAATTGGAGGAACAGCATCTCATATTTCGCTTGTACAGCTTACAGCCCAGTGATATGTATATTGATTTCTTTAACTTCAGGTAGCCCTGGTATTCGCAAGTCGTACTAGCTTCTCATTTTCACAAACAGCTAACAATGGCCTGTTTCCTTTATCGTCGTTACTTTTTTGCATATCTTTCACTCAATGTATTTTATCTCTCTTCATCATCACCTATATCTCTCATGTCCCTTATCCCTAACCAGTCTGAAGAAGGGTCTCGACCCAAAACATCACCAATTCCTTCTCTCCAGAGTTGCTGCCTGTTCCGCTGAGTTACTCCAGCTTTTTGTGTCTACCTTCGGTTTAAACCTGAATCTGCAGTTCCTCCGCAAAGCTTATTGTATACTTGTTTTGTACTGAGCTTGGTATATTTTTGAATGATTTACCAAAAGTATGTTCAAACTAAAGGCACAAACTAAAGTTCAAACGGACTTTAGTTTATAGTCAATCTTTGGCCATCATTATTGATTAGTACAATTAACTATAACCATTGGGATCTATATTTATTGGCTATGGTAATTTGCAAAACATTTCACCTGGTCTAATGTTTTCTTACTTTGCCTCAATATGTTTTTGTGTTAAATGTATTATTTTTCAGTGTTATTTTGCAAAATTGTCTAAAATACCTGCCTGTATTATAACGTGATTAAATAATCTGCTGTGGCGTCAGCCTGTACACGGGCCGCGAGGTGCGAGGGCGGGCACGTGACGTCATGGGCTAGAGGGAGTGTCCTGCTACTTAAGGTTATCTCACCTCGAGACCTTAGCAGTCAACAGGTAGCTGAGCCCGAGAGAACAACCTCGCTCAGCTACAGCAGCAATGTTAATATAGTTAGCGCATCAACCTAACGTGTCGAACCTGAATAAACAACTGTTTGAACCGGCCTGACATCTCACCTTTATTCACCACGTTTGGTGCCGCTAGACTGCTACCATTTTGATGTCTATGCCAATAAACCGACCATTTAACCATACATTACTTTGCTGGTATAAGTGTATAAGGGAATAAGACACCAGCTGCTCCAGGTGTCAACTTCGCTACATCGGCGAGACCAAGCGCAGGCTCGGCGATCGTTTCGCTGAACAATTCCGGTCAATCTGTCCTAACCTACTCGATCTCCCGGTGGCTCAGCACTTCAACTCCCCCTCCCAT
The DNA here is from genome assembly GCF_028641065.1 of Leucoraja erinaceus. NCBI lineage: Eukaryota > Metazoa > Chordata > Chondrichthyes > Rajiformes > Rajidae > Leucoraja > Leucoraja erinaceus. Next base: position 15,238,597 of record NC_073388.1, on the reverse strand, counting down.
TCCCAATCTGACCTTTCTGTCCAGGGCCTCCTCCATTGTCAGAGTGAGGCCCAGCGCAAATTGGAGGAACAGCGCCTCATATTTTACTTGGATAACTTCTTTAACTTCAGATAGCCCTTGATTTCCCTTTCTATCCCCTCTCCCTTCCCAGTTCTCCCACTAGTCTTACCGTCTCCGCCTACATTCTATCCCCCTCCCCTGACATCAGTCTGAAGAAGGGTCTCGACCTAAAATGTCACCCATTCCTTCTCTCCATATATGCTGCCTGACCCGCTGAGTTACTCCAGCATTTTGTATCTGCCATCAATTATTTTTCTTATTGGTTTCCATACATACTTCCTCTGTGTGTTTTTTTTTTACTGTGAAAACTTTGCATTACTGAGGTTGCTTTATTAACTGACGTGGCTTTTGATGCATTTGTGGCCTTTCTTCTGACTGTTGAAACACTGTGCTGGTTTGAATGGAAAGACTGGCATGGTTTGCTGCCTTTACGTTAGCATTTGCATGTCTGATCTACATGATTCAGACCCTGCTTGATAACATGTAAACTGCCATCTTACTTGTGCGTGGCACTGGGTACATCCATTTACACAGATGGCACAAGATCAAATAAGGGTTTCTCTGTGTTTCGTGATTGTTAACAATTCACATGACATAAAGATTACGACAGAGATAAATTTGTCGCTTAAGACTTTCTAGTCTAAGAAGGTGTCAAAGTTATAGTGTTGAGACTGGTCCTCCAATGCAATAAATTACTTGCTGATTTTATTACATGACTTTGAACTCATATTTCCAATTTTAATTCGGAGTCACGTGAGTGACTACGTGAAGACCCCGTCCATTACGCATGCGTGTCATATCGTCTATCGCATTGCGTGACAACTGGCAGGGTGAACATTATTCTCCTACCAGCAACAGACCTGAGGTAAGTCTTTTTTTAAATACTTTCAGGTTTTAAAATCTTCTTGCAGGAGCCTTTACTTAGAGGTCCTGCTAAAAGTCCGGGGCTAAGTCGGGACGGAGGGGAAACTCCAGTCTCGGACTTCAGGGAACCCTGGTCATGGGGAATCCCGCCCACGGTCCTAGGCGCTCGGAACCGCGGAATGCGGGTAGCGAGCGGCGGCAAATTCACCTTTAAGCCGCTGGCAGTAAAACCAGCGGCTTCATATTGGTGGAGAACCCGCTCGGGAGACCGCAGGAAGCGGGAAGCGGGGAGCGGATGGCGGCAGATTCGCTTTCAAGCTGCTGGCTGTGGAGCCAGCGGCTTCATATTGGTGCCGGGGGGCACCGGGACAGCCGCTCCGGAGACCGCGGGAAGCGGGGAGCGAACGGGGGTTGGATTCACCTTCGAGCCGCTGGCTGTGGAGCCAACGGCTTCATATTGGTGCCGGGGGCACCTGGACAGCCACTCCGGAGACTGCGGGAAACGGGGAGCGGACGGCGGTGGATCCACCTTCAAGCCGCTGGCAGTGGAGCCAGTGGCTTCATATTGGTGCCGGGGACACCGGGACAGCCGCTCCGGAGACCGTGGAATACGGGGAGCAACCTGAGAACCCATTCCGTTGACTGCAGGATGCGAGGAGCGGATGGCAGTAAGTACTGTGCCGCTGGCAGTTAAACCAGCGGCTTCATATACCACCCCCCCCCCCCCCCCGACTTTGTAAATCGTGGCTATCCCTTTGACAGGGACCGCGGGGATATCCCGGCTGCAGTTACTGCGGGGATACCTGGATCAGGGGGGGAGGAAAGAAAGCCCCAACTGGAGAACACCGTGGAGAAACCCTGTTATAAGGGACCACGGAGAAAAAGCTCGGGGGAGAAATAACCCGCAATGGAAGCGTTTCTACAAGGACCACAGAGAAACCCCAGCTGTAACAAACCACGACCACGAGACCAGGCTCGAGAGGAGCGTTGCCCCGCAGCAGAAGGTTTTAAAAGGAAATTCAGGTAAATTCCTTACTCGAAGGTCGTTTTGTGCTGTTTTGTGAGAATATGTTACAGGAATGGACGCCGGCGGGAGCAACTGTGATCGCATATCCCTCATGGAGCGGTTGATGGATCAGAAGCTCCAATAGTGACATGCTCCGGTATATGGAGCCTAGTCACCAGGGGGTCCTGGGATGCCCATAGCAGCACCTTATTGAGGGCTGCATGATACAACTCCCTCGACAGAGGGGTGCATTAGGAGTCACTGGGCTGACTCTGAAGACAGGGGTTTGGCTGAAGAAACCACAAGCGTGCAGGGGGTGCAGGAACAACACTACCAGCAGCAGGAGCTCGACGAGTGGCCGTCGGGTTCAGGAAGGCCACATCATCACGCAAGACCTCACATCTTCGACGGCAGCACCCCTACGCACCCACCAGCAAACCACGATGAACTGAAGCTGGTAAAAGCTTGAAGGCCGTACAACCAGGACAAAGGTCTTTTTTAGGCCACAGCCCAGAACGGCCTTCCTGGACGATGCGTCAACCTTGTACTCGAGCTCCTCTACCTCCAGGAGCAGGTGTAAAATCATGCACACATGTTTGAGGCAGCTCCTGGTCGGGTTGCATAAGTCCTCCCATTTGGATAAAGGTATGGAACCTCATCGATGATGTCTCCTGTCACGGATACAAGTTGGTAATATTAAACTGGCTTGAATATTTACACTGGTTTGGGATAACACTAGATTAGTTTATACTGCACACAGGTATGGTTGGAGTTGCCTTTCAAAACAAGGCTCACAAGAATGGGATGTGGACTGATCATTGTCAACAGCCTCAACCCGCATGTGCAGTATAGACTTTTCTGAATAACTTCCATGTAATCATTTCCGCTCACAGGGTTGAAGATATTTGAAATTTAACTGGATGAGGCAACGGTTCACTCAGTAGCGTTACAATGGACTAACTCCAGTTAACAGATTATTTACCAAATCACTACTATCAGTGCTTCGGCTGCACAGAGCTAACAATAAGTAGCATGGCCAATCTGGATGATATTGAACATACTGTATTTTACTAAATTTGCCTTATCAGCCACATAGCTATATTTGAGGAATTGGTTCTCACCCGTCCAGTTAAATTTAAATTAAGTTGATACCAACTGAAACTATTGATTGTTGGGATACAATCATCCATTTATTGGTCTAATACCATCTCTAGTTACAGAGGCAGATGGGATTAGCACGAGTTATCAAGTGTTCAGTCATGGTATCAACTGCCAATGGACACCAGGTGCATTCTGTGCATTAAAGGGTGTGTGGATATGCATATACGGCATGCACGTCCAAGGTGATACACTTTGGTGGTGGTATATGTTAATCACAAAGGTACAATCAAATCAAAGTATCCGGTGATAGTTTTACCAAACCACATTTAGCACTGGTGTATTATTATGCAAAATCAATGACAACACAGAATGAATGTGTGATCACAAAGTATTTAATGACAATGTGGATTGATAGAACACTAACTATTGAGTTGCTTGCATCCAGTTTCAATCAACAGTGAACGAGGCATACAGTGGCGAAGGGTGCATTCTCGCTACACTAGGAAGGAATGTTCTTTTATGTCTTCCTCCATTTGGCCTCAATAGACGGGTTTGCAAAATTCAGCAAGATTCCCGCTTCCGGGTTTCATAGTGCCTGCCTGGGTTATACACCTATGGCTCCTGCTGAGGCGAAGAATGAACATAAAACCTTACATGGTTAATCCCGGATAAAAAAGATGCTGGTTCAGTTGTGATGTTGAAACCATTCTCTGCATGATATAATCAATCATAAACTTACAGACTCTGGGAGATCGTTTCTGCGGCTTGGGTTGTCAAACCATAAGTGTTAAGAGTGCTCACTACAGATTGCAGGGATAGCACCAAATAGCAGCTATCTGCATAGGAGATGGGAAGCATTGTTTATGCTTCCTTATGTTTAACTCGGCATGGATTTATGGGATTATAACATTAAGTTACTATTCCATTACTGTGCCTTAAGTACCTCCTAATCATTTGGCTGATGAGTACATAAACCACTCTGTCCGGTCATCCTCTGATATCCAGAGAATGAAGGTATCGTCAGCTTAAAACCTCCCAGGTTTAGGGACGCAGAGATATGGGTTGTTAACATTGTACTACGTCACTTCACCGATGGGCACCAGCAACATCCCTGCCCATGGTCATACTCACGTACTAGTGATTACGCCATGGCACTGAGTACAGCGCTATGGGTCCAGTCATTGCAACACTGGATAGGATGATCATATCTGCGGGCTATAATAACATGTTTTGTTTATGATTAATCAAGCAGATTAGACAGGGACACAAGACCAAACTAGAGTTGCATATCCCATGGACCTTGGGTTGCGTGTGATCACGCATTTACACCAGTATGTCAAGGTTCCTAAGAGCCTTATAGACTGACAGCAATATTATTAGTTACATAAAATCTTGTTAGAAGGAATCACTACGAACCTTCTCCAGATGGTTATATGGGTCTGGCATATACAGGAGTGTACATTGACATTGAGTCTCACTCCACCAGGACCGCTATACCTCAGCAGCAGGGATGGACCACATCCTAGCGGTTGCAGGATGGTCAAACTATTGATCTGTCCAAATATTCAGAATAAACCTATTGCCAGATCAGGGGTATTTGCCAACTCTATGTTAGGTATGGTTCATACTTCTTCCAGGTTGAGGGAGGTTACTATTGCCACTATTATTCATTAATAGCATCAACATGTCTACATCTATGTCATGTCTGAATGCATTCTTAATGTTCACTCATCATTGTCCTACTGATGCAGTGTATGACGCCTGGACTAGGTTCCACGGCATGAAATCACAGAGCTTTAAAATCTTCACGTAGTCACTCACGTGACTCTGAAGTAAAATAGTAAGATTAAACGAGAACTTACCAGTTTGAAGTTTGATCTTTATTTTATGAGGAGTAACGTTGAGAGATTACGTGCCCTCCGCTCCCAGCCCTCTATCATAAAGTTCAACTGGTATTTATGGTTCTCTTATCTTACTATGTTCAGTTCAACAACTGTTTTCTGTGATTTCACACCGCTGCTTTGAAGATTGACATGCATGCGTACTGGACAGGGTCTTCACGTAATCCCTCAACGTTACTCCTCAAAAAATAAAGATCAAACTTCAAACTGGTAAGTTCTTGTTTAATCTTACTATTTTCTAGTTCACCATTTCTAAATCTACATGATCATATAACTTTTGAACTAATTTTCTGCTTTCATTGCCTTTCATGGCATTGAACATTTTATTAATTTTGTAAGTATGTCTTAGAATTCATTTTAGTTAAAATAACATAATTTTTCCTCTCCCATTTAAAATCATTTTCTACAAGCAGAATCACACAGTCACCAGCTATTCCATGTATTCAGTTCATAAACATCAAGGCAAATCCGTCTAATTGAACTTTCATCCCGAACCAGTTCCTATTCAGTTCACTGGCACATCCTTCCACTTGTACATTTACCTACATTGTACCTTGTTTTAGTCTATGTTTGCAGGTCATGAGAATAAAAATAGAAGCAGTTTGGAGCTTCAGAATGCCGAGTAACATCATATTGACTTGTTTTCACTTCTCTTCATTGTCTGTTCTGGGTTCAGTTTGTGTAAATTGGTTGAACAGGAAGTGTTTCGACTGTTGATAAGTGGGTAGACGCATGGGACTAGGTGAGAGTAAGTGTTCGGCACGGACTAGAAGGGCCGAGATGGCCTGTTTCCGTGCTGTAATTGTTATATGTTATATGGTTATACATTGACTTCTCTCACATCTCTAAGCTGCTGAAACCAATCGGCGTTTGCTTAGCCCAATGCACACACAATCAGTCATTGTATTATCAAATACTTCATCTTTTTTACCAATTTCTGTGAAGGCTGTGCAGTATCTCATCCAAAGTATTCATCCTGCTAGTATCACTGTCTTCCTGCACAGTTTCACTGTTTGTATCCCTTCGTTATCACCTCTTCCACAGCCAACAATGGACCATTGTGGGCTCCACTTTTCCTTGGCCATTGGTGCTTCCTCTGATTTGTTCTGTACCTTTTCATACCTCTAGTTTCCCTCTCCCCTGACTCTCAGTCTGAAGAAGGGTGTCGACCCAAACTATCGCCTATTCCTTTTCCCCCCAGAGATATTGCCTGACCTGCTGTTATTCCAGCATGATATGTCTATCGTTAGTGTAAACCAGCATCTTCAGTTCCTTCCTGCACATGAATATATATTCAATATATATATACATACATAGTGCATGTACATCATATGTGGACAACATTCTAGACAACAGCTGCCTGAAGGCAAGGCTCTGCCAAGAAGATAGAGATTAGGTCTCCCTCAGGAACTAAACTCTTTGATTCTCACATTTCTTATCAACATTGAATGTCCTGCCAAATAATTTTCCCATCAAGTCTGAAGGTGTGGTGGAATCTGCTTACATCTTGTGTGTGCTGTGTCACATAGCAACAGAATCTTGCAGTTGATCTTGGAGCGTATGACTATTTCTAGAAGTGTTATAACCAGGCTCACACAACACAAGCCTGTGTTCTCCCATATCTTTGTTGACTGCCTATCTGCATCTCCATCTCCGTCTACCTTTAGACCTGCATTTCCTTGTCTCTCTATGTGTATGTGTTTAGTTTAGTTTGGATATACAGCATGGAAACAGACCCTTCGACCCATCAAGCCTGCGTCGATCAGCGATCATCCATATACTAATTCTACCCTACACACTAGGGACAATTTACAGAATCCAATTAACCTACAAACCTGCACGTCATTGGAGTGTGGGAGGACCGGAGCTCCCGGAGAAAACACGTGTAGTCACAGGGGGAACGTACAAACTGAACTGAATCTGGGTCTCTGGTGCTGTGAGGCTGTGCTGCAATTTATGGGCTGTTGTTTTGGCCATTATTGGTCCATTTGATTGTTTTTCACTTTTGACTTGCACAGTTTTCTAAATTAAAACCCAGAGTGCTGGAGTAGCTCAGCGAGCCAGGCAGCATCTCTGGAGGGAATGTAGAGGTGATGTTTTTGGTCAGGACCAGACTGAAATCTTGAGTCTGAAGAAGGGTCCAACCGTAAAACATCACCTATCCATTCCCTTCAGTGTTGCTGCCTAACCTGCTGGGCTACTCCAGTGCTTTGTGCTTTATTTAAAATTCTAGCATCTGCAGTTCTTGGTGTTTCAATTTCTAAATTGAACATTTGTGGTCAGCACTTAGTCTAGATAAGAGTCTGCTGGTGGAGCCATCACTGGCCATGGGAAGGTAGAGTGCAACAGTAGCTTTTAAATAAAAAGTAACGACTAGTCCAAGAGACCATTGACCAGTGAAGTGGCCTGTAGTACTGCAAATCAGGAATATTTCATCTCCGTTGCAATACTACAGGCCACTTCACTGGTCAATGGTCTCTTGGAATAATCCATTGGAAATGAAATATTGGGTGTCGTTTCCAGTGAATATATGGGTGTCGTTTCAGGTCTGGACTCTTCTTCAGTCTGAAACCACTTCAAAACAGTTGGAAGAAGGGGCTAAACCTGAAACATCGCCCAGCCTTTTTCTCCAGAGATGCTGCCTGGCCCACTGTGTTACTTCAGCTATTTGATACTGAAATAAACAAGTATCTGCAGTTACTTTCTGCACACTTGAAGTCTGCAATAAGTGGCATCTCTATCATGAAAGCCTAGGACTGATTACTGATTTGATGAGAATGACGAGGAGATTGAGAAGCTAATGAACTGCACACTTAAGGTTTTCCAAGATTGCAAGTTGCAACATTCCTGAAGGGAGAGGAATCAGCTCAACAGGCACGTGTAGGGAGAGGTGCATCAGAAAACCCATGACCCAAAGTACAGAAGATAGAAAGAGAGAGAACAGGTGGTTCAGTATTTCATTGACACCCATGACATGTACAGATACTTGAATGCTGCAGAAGTGGTGGCACAGTGACGCAGCGGTAGAGTTACTGCCTTACAGCGCCAGAGACCCGGGTGTGATCTTGACTACGGGAGCTGCCTGCATGGAGTTTGTACATTTTCTCTGTGACTGCTTGGGTTTTCTCTGGGTGCTCCAGTTTCCTCCCACATACCAAAGACATGCTGGTTAATTGGCTTTGGTAATATTTTAATTGTCCCTAATGTGTAGAATAGTGCTGATGTAAGGTGCGATCATTAGTCAGCACAAACTCTATGGGCTGAAGGGCCTGTTTCCGTGCTATATCTCTAAAGTCTAAAGTCATATAGTCATGTATAAAGTCATACTAGACCAAGTGGGACCCGTTGGGTCCCATGTTCACATGGGAGGGCTGGTCCCCCAATGCAATATTCCACGTCTCCACCAATTCAAATATTGATGGCCAGTGGGGGCTTTCTGAAGTGCTGGTATATGGGTGTTGTGGGCTGAAGGGACTGGTTTCTAGAGGGCTAGTATGGACATTGTGGGCCAAATGGATTGTTGGGCTGGCAGCTCAGTCACTCAGGCCTGGTGTGGTGGCAGCTCAGTCACTCAGGCCTGGTGGGCTGGCAGCTCAGGAACTGCCAAAAATGCTGCCCAAAACAGGTCAGAGACTCTGCGAGAGAGAAGGGGGAGAGGGTGGAGAATCAATTTTAGACCTTTTTCATCTTTTTCTGCAGATCATACCAATGAAGGACGAAAGTCTATCCTGGCCTGGAGCGAATGAATGGAGGGAGAAAAATACTGGGGTGAGGTTTAATACTTGCAGGGGGAATACTTACTAATGGACCAAAGGGACTCCTGGGCTAGTACATGCCTGATGGGCCAAAGGGGCTCTTTAAAAAACAATCTGAGTGAAATCTCAGTGAAAGGCACTTTTTCTGGACTTTTCCTGGCGTGGCAAGGGCCTTTTGGGCCAAAATGCTCCTCCTGGGCTAATAAGGGGCATTGTGGGCCAAATTTAGTGATTTCAGATAGGCCAGACAACTCATTACATTTTATTTCCAATTGCATTGCAGTTTCAAGCACAGGGTAGGCCGAATAACTCATTGCATTTTCATTTCACTTCCATTGCCATTGCAGTTTCAAGCACAGGGCAGGCCCAAGCCAAACAGCTCATTGCATTTTCACTTCATTTTCATTGCCATTGCAGTTTCAAGCACAGGGCAGACCAAACAACTCATTTCATTTTCATTATGGGCTAACAAATGATTTATTCAAGTACATTGCATACTCACGGTGTTCTCACAGTTCAGACAGAGAGCCGTGACCTCTCTCTCACCATCTTGCAGAAAAACTGAGTCACGCCCACAATTTGGGGTTTTATAGTCCCTCCCCCTCCCACCGGAAGAGGCGTGGCCTGCATGGCGGTGATTGACAGGAGAGAGAATCTCAAGATATTTTAAACACTAATAAGTACTTCCTGAGCTAATGTTTAGCACTAATGGGGGAAGTCATCAGCATGCAGCCATTATCCTCCAGAATCAAGGTTATCCCAACCCCAGTAACCAAACTGCTGAATGCTTGGGATTTTGCTTACAGGGATGCAAGTTTGTTAACTCATTCACTGAAGCAACTCAAAATTGGAATGACCAAAGTTAATAGCCCTGCTGTATGTACCACCATCACATTGTCTCCAACAATATAGATGTATCACGAGACCCTGGAAAAGGTGGACCACTTCCTATATCTCAGGAATTTCCTCTTGTGGAAGATAAACATCAGGGATGAAATTCAACACTGCTCTCAATTCACCAGCAGGAGTTTTGGTGGAAATGGGTATTTGAAGATCATGACCTCAGACCTGGAACTAAACTCAATATATGGGACAGTAAACATGTTATTTTTCTGGAAAGGTAGAGAAAACTTTACTTCCATTCCTACTACCTGATTCCCTCAAGGACTCACAACCACCAGATTTTGTTTTTTTGTTTTCTCATTTTTTTTTTCACAGTTACAAGCAGAGCAGCTACAATATGGGACTTCACCTTGGTATACATTCCTTACACATGAATCTTGGCACTTAGCCTTTGCCAAGATATTTCACCATGGTAACCATTGCAGATAAGACTGATCTGTTTTGACTTAAATCCATGTATGTCTGTTTTCCTTTACCAAGATTAGCTAATTCAGCGCACTTCAGGGATTGAACCAAGTCTTGTAGTTGTGAGGTATCCAGTAACAACTTGACCAATGTATTCATCAAGTGAGTCTTTGGGCAAACCTCCATAATTTTTCAGTTGTGCCTCCATTCTGTTTAACGATGAAGTAGTTAATCACAATGTAAGCTCAAAATGAAGGAAGGAACAGAACCAAACAAAAGGTTATAATAACAAGGTTTATAAGGATGACATTTAACTATAATTTCAAGGAACACACACACACTCACACCTTTTTTCTAAATGAAGCAGTGTGCTCTATTCTGTGAAGAGGAAGGGCTCAATGCCTCTTGATGAATTAAGTTGTAAAGGGTCCTCAAGGAAAAATAAATGTGGCCCGAGAACGGTCTGGGTGGCATTCTGGCAAATCTACTGCAACCCCTGAAATGGAATGAAATATTTTGAACTTGTTAGCCTTCATTCCTGGCATATCCCACTAATCAGGAAACAAAGAGTAACTTCTTATATGGCAGCTATTCCCCTGCTAAACTGAATGATTTGGGAAACAGGCCATTGATTTGATTTTTTTTTCCACTTTCAGCTTTCCAGGGCCTTGTTGGTTTAGCCTGGCATGAAGCTTCGCTGTGTTGGTGTGATATAGTGGATATCAATTTAGCCCTGCATGCTGGATACCATTGTGTCGGAAGGAACCGCAGATGCGGATTTAAACCGAAGATAAACACAAAAAGCTGGAGTAACTCAACAGGACAGGCAGCATCTCTTGAGAGAAGGAATGGGTGGCATTTTGGGTCGAGACCCGGGATCCAGACTTCATGTCTGAAGAAGGGTCTCGACCCGAAATATCACCCATTCCTTCTCTCCAGAGATACTGCCTGTCCCGCTGAGTTGTTCCAGTTTTTTGTGTCTATGTTCCGTTTAAACCAGCATCTGCAGTTCCTTCTTACACATTTCTTCTGCTGGATACCATTGTTTGTTTTAACTACAGGCTATCATTGTTGGCATGGCAATTGGCTTTAATTGTACGTTGGCATGTAGGCTATCATTTTTGGCATGGCTGTTTGGCTTTTATTGGAGGCTAACATGGACAATATCCTTGTTGGCATGCAGCCTATCATTGTGGAACTGATATATTGGCTATCTCAGTTAATCTTGCAGATTGTCAAACATTATTGGGCTGGCACGTGAGCCATGTTTGTTCTCCTGGAACAGGGTCTGTCTTTGCTCTACTGTGTTCTCCCTTTGACACCTTGTACTAACTTGTTACTTTGGCTAACCTTGGGCTTTTTCACATATGTTGGCTACATTTTGCCTGGTGTCTTTATTACACTTGCCTGACATTTTTTCGTCTGGCTTGCTACATTTGTTTGAGTGGCCTGCTCTAGTCTTCTGCTTTTATTGGCCATGGTTGGCTGTCTTTCTATCTTTCAGGAACTGGATGCCTGATCTCTCTGTGGGCCTGGCACGGCTTGAATTAGTTTGGCCAGGCAGCTGTCTTTTGCTTGGACCAGCCTAGCTTGGCTAATGTAAATGTTAATGTTGACAAAGCCTGACCTTGATGCCTTGGAAGGATTTATCTCATCTAATCAGACATGCTGCCACTTTTTAATAAAAATAATGAGTGTAGTACTTATTCTGTTTAAAGCTCAATTTTGACTTCAATGGAGCAATAAACATTTGAAAAATGGATCAGTATAATTACCACTAATAACCACTTAAAGAGCTGTCTGCAAATGATTTCTTATGGTGGGTGTGTTGGGATGAGGGAGGGGGAGAAAGGGAAAAACAATGAAAAAAGAGGAAGCAGCGCAGTTTAGGAACTTGTCAGAATGGAGACAATTATACTCATGTTTTTAATATTATTTTTGCTTCTTGTGCATGTTCATCCGGTCTCTCCACTGCACCACAGTCTTGATTTCAGTCGCCCCATGAATGGCCAAGTTGTTGATGCATGCACCTCATGGCCAATGTCCCCACTTGATGTGTAACATCTTTGAATTACCCAATTACTCTCCTCCCGCCTTCTTCTGTCCATTTTTCATTTCTGCGGTTCTCATTTTCTCCTCACTCTTTCTCAGTGTTTTTGTTTTGTTCACTCGTTTACACAAAGAGGACTTTAATCTTGTGCAAAATGGCCTCCCCGGAATTTATGAAAACAGGCTGAAGATGCACATAGTTCAAATGTGTCGCAAACCATATTCTGCAACCGAATGTTGTAAAAGAGAGGAACTAATCAGAATGTAATGATGTAATTATGAAAATCATGGCACCGCTCTGCTAATTTCCCACAATGAGCCACTTCATTAGGCTCCAATATCTGCAGCCATTTAGCATGAAACAGCTGATTAATAAACCAAGCAATCTCCACTCTCAAATGTGGTATTCGACGAGAGAAGAATATTTCGTTTTTTATAAATAGAGCAGTGACATTTGAAATAATTATATCAGTTACATACACGAGCAAAAATGAAAGTTACCGTTCATTTAAAAAGAATCTCCCTGTAGTCCATTCAGGAACTATCTAAATATCTACTTTTGTTCTTCGAGAATTTTTCATTAACTGCTGCATTAATCTCAAATTTAATCAGAAAATTATTTCAGCATTTTACATTCGAATAAAGCGGTGAGAGTTAAAAATGGAAAGATGAGTTTCCCTATAATGTTTTAACGGGAATAATTGAAACAAATATGAATTCAGCATGTCCCATCAACTACAATAAGATCAATAGTTAAAACATGTATTCTTATGATGCTGGTTATGTGATAAATCTTGACAAGGGCACAAAATAATCCACCCGAACTTTGCTGAAGAAGGCCAGAGGATCTATTGCAGCCACTTGAGATGACAGAAAGGTCAGCTGTTCGGAGAGGCAAAGGCTTTTAATGCATTGGCCGTTCTGTTTGCTCCCCTGCACCTCCACTCCCAGCTCCTGCCAGCATCTTCACATTCCCTGTTATCCAACTGGAATATTGAACCTAAGCACATTGAGTCTAATACTTCTGTAAAAGTAGTGAGATCATTTTTAGCAACTGGTAGATATCATTGACAACATGTTCTGGCTTGGATGGCGTATAGAAAGGAGAAGCCGGTTTACACTGAAGATCTGAAGAAGTGACTCGACCCAAAACATTACCTATTCCTTTTCTCCAGAGATGCTACCTGACTTGCTGAGTTATTCTTTCAATTTGTGTCTGGCTAGGATGGCTTGGTTACCCTTGTATCTTTGTTACGTTTGCTTGATCAAACAGCTTTTTCCTCCGATTTACCCACTTTGAGTAGCTGGGTCCAGGTCAGTGTCCTGCTTTCGTTGGCTTGTCTTGGCTTGTTTGTGGAAGATTCCAGATCCATCTACATTCTCATCTCAGGACTTTCTCGTCTCTCACTTTGTCTATTGAGGCTTCCGGCTCCTAAAATGACAGAGACATAGCTTGCAAGTACTGGTGATAGCATTTTCAATTCTAGCTTGGAATTCATGGGATCAATCATGATTCCAGAGATTTAAGTCAACTACCTTACTGGCAGAGGTGCTATCTTTTGTATAAAATGTTAAATAGAGGTATTTGCGATCAAACACTGCGGAAAATCAGTCAACAGATGTGGCATCGCGACTGGATCCTGAATAGTTTTGGACTCGAGAGCATGTATTCAATGCTGTGTGGAAATCTCTTTAGTAAATTGATGCTAGACTTCTCCATAGGCCCTGACACTGAATGGCAAGTTTTCCAATAAAGTAACATTTAGCTGCGCATAGCAATTGCCGTCTAATGCAGCCTTCTCATCAATGGCTTCTGCAACTGGTGGACCCTATTGACCTCTACACTGGAATAAGTGCTATTCCTGCACCCTATCCTGCCTGCATGTTACTCGTGCCCCATAGTTAATTGCGTAAAGCTCTCCTATCCTTTAAAAGACCGAATATGAATGGCACGGATGGCTGCAGCTGTTGAATCAAGTGATATGGCTCTTCTTGCTTTTTGGCTCAAACCTGACCAAATTCTGCTTTCTGTATGACTGATAGATGTGCGGTGAGAAGATTGGTGGAAGATGCAAGAGCTGGGTGCTTATACCATCTTCAGCTTATAAATTAGAAGAGTGTGAATGAGGAGAAAGGAAGATGAAGGACAAAAACCACCGCCTCCAAATGTTTCGCCCCCTGCTGGCCTGCTCAGGTGCAACACTCATTATTCCGGTCATAGTGCTTAGGGTATGCAGAGGCACCTGTCACCAGCTGTCTTGGTCATATGCCATCTTGTCCAGCAAGATCGAAGTGTATTAATAGTTGACGTGGTTGCCGTGGATGAATAGCTGACGGTTTGTGAAAAACACAAGTTGGGTGCGTCAAGCTTGCTGCAATGCTATGTGCGTGAGAGAACTGTAGAGTACATGAATGCATGATCAATAGCAATTGTTGATAAATGAATGATGGGAGTGCGGTGAGCTGAACAGGATCTGAGGCTCATTCATGGTTGAAGATCCATTCACTGACTTTGAGTATTTGATGGGAAGATTGAAATTCAAGTCCAGGCAGGTCCTCAGGGCTTGGCACGTGGCAGTAACCTCTGGCTATTATTAACTGATTCAAACCATGTTAATTAATCCTGTGATTACTTCAGCATACATCATCTCACCTTCTATTCCCAAAGTAACACCATCTGTTTATTGGATCAATTAATCAGTCTTTTGAATCATTTCTTGTATGGATGATAATTTCTATAATTACACAGCTCTATTGTCAATTAAGCTCTCAAACCTCCGCTACAACTTCCAAAAGTTGACTTCAAGCAATACAACACCGGAAATTGGAGGAACAACAACCAACACCAGAAATTGGAGGAACAGCACCTCATATTCCGCTTGGGGAGTCCGCATCCTGGGGGCATGAACATTGAATTCTCCCAATTTTGTTAGCCCTTGTTGTCTCCTCCCCTTCCTCAGCCCTCGGGCTGTCTCCTCCTCCTTTTTCCTTTCTTCTCCCTGCCCCCCCCCACCCCCCATCAGCCTGAAGAAGGGTTTCAGCCCGAAACGTTGCCTATTTCCTTCGCTCAATAGATGCTGCTGGAACCCGTTGAGTTTCTCCAGCATTTTTGTGTACCTTCGATTTTCCAGCATCTGCACTTCCTCCTTAAACAAAAGTTAGCTTAACAGGTCCGACCCCAATAAGCCAGTGATCATTATTGCTGAAGAGCTAGCCTGATAGTCGTGTTGTTAAAAGTGACAATGCAGAAATCAGTCCAGTTAGCAGCCAATACAAAATAAGTAAGAATCCACTTCCCAAGGAAAAGTTTAATGTAAATTCTGAGTGATGCCTTATAATTTAGTTAGAGTGAGGGCAAGGAAGGAAACCATGCATCGTGAATTGGCTGCATTTGGCTAATCTTACCCGTCATAAGATCTTTCTTTCTGCTTGTCCTTGGTGGCTACAAATGGCAATCAAAACACCAAGATTTAAAAAAAAAATGGAAAATCACTTATTATTAAGGCTCTGTCTGATAACTATTATGAGGGATACAACTATGCTTTGAGTAGCAATGTTACAAAATTTTGAGATTTAAAAAATCAAGTCTGCAATTTATCCCATCAGATAAAGCATAACAATGAGTTTAATTTGACACCAAATTCACTTTCATATCTCAAGTATTAAAACAGTTATGGCCATTTTCATACTCGGAAATTAGCATCTTGTTCCCTATTGATTTTCAATGGACATTACAAAAAAGCTGTGATCTTGGATAGTCAAAAGCCCATTTCTTAAGGAAAGATTAACATTTTTAAATAGCCTAAGTGTCCAAAGATTATTCACAAATAATTCACAATATAACATGATTTTTATATCTAATTTACATTAATTTATAGGCCAAATGGAAGGAATTTAGTGTTCAATTGCTGTAAATAAATGCCAATTTAAATCAGCTTTCTAGTGGGATCCTGTGAACGCGCTGGTTTAGAACGTTCACATCGCGCTGGATTAGTGCCCTCAAATGCCGAGAAAAATACTGCGGGATATAAAAAGCCCAAAATGAACTACTCGCTATAGATAACTTGATATATAGGGTTATATATATGCCCCATTTAATGTAAAAATAAGGTACATACCTTTAATTGTTTGCTTTATAAAACCCTGGGGCTGCGAGAGGTTGCGGAATGAGAGAGTAATTTTAAAACTATTATAACTATATTATCGAGGCCCATAAAACTAATAATACCTTTTGCGACCGGGTCTTGCAGCGATTTTTCGTTAATGATTTACTAGGCTGAACATCTGCGATTAGAACAGCCTAGTAAAAATCGCGTTTTAAACCCGCCCCCTCCAAACAGCGCCAAAATCGCGGACATGGCTGTGGGCAGATTCCCAATGACGATTCAGGTAGGTTTTGTAACATACCTACTTTGAGACACCTACTTTTTACTGTATTTTACCTGGCTCTTTTTAAAAAGATTTGCTGTGTCTCCTGCCTTTCGAATTAAAATTAAAATTCTGTCTTCATCTTTTCTAGAAGCTTCTGCCATTTGCGCTCTTGTCCTCTGGAACGAGACTCGCAAAGTAGGTTAAATGCAGTCATTCAGCCAGCATTAAATATGAAATTCTAATGTGTCAAAATCGCAATTGGGAGGCACGGTGGGACAGCAGTATAGTTGCAGCCTTAAGGCGCCAGAGACTGGAGTTCGATCCTGAGTCCCCGTGACCGCGTGGGTTTTCTCCATGTGCTCCGGTTTCCTCCCACATTCCACAGACGTGAAGTGAATTAGCTTTGGTAAAAATGTTAATTATCCCTAGTGTGTGGGCCCAGAGTGGCATCCCCTGCAACACATTGAGACACAAATCAGATACAACATGTATGACTGGGACAATGTGCTCCTTTTCACCTGATGTGTGATGCACAGGTGCTCACATTGACCTACACAGAACCACATGAGAAGCGATTTCCCTTTGCTCGATTTTGCAAAGAAAGTTAAATTCCCCCATCGGAAAGCACCATTCAAAACAAGCAGAGGATGGTTGAGGGGAGACCGCAGCGCCTGGTGAAGACCCGATCAAGAGTGTGTCTCTGTGGTTGTGGAGTAGCAGTTGCATCACTGTGTCTGCATGTGTGAGCTATGCAATAAGGATTTCACTATACAATGCACATGTGCCCATAAACACAATTGAAGCATTGATGAAAGTAGATCATTAAACTTGCCCAAAACTAGTTGTCTCCTTGTAGGACACTGATTTTTTTTAAATTCTTGATCTTAAACCATGTATTGTACTTTTGTATGTAATTTATTGTGCTTTCGTATGCAATTTATTCTATGTAATGTCTTGTCTTTTATCTGAACCTTGTCTGTAATAAAAAGTAAGTAAGTAAGTACATACAGGAA
The DNA here is from genome assembly GCF_028641065.1 of Leucoraja erinaceus. Classification (NCBI taxonomy): domain Eukaryota; kingdom Metazoa; phylum Chordata; class Chondrichthyes; order Rajiformes; family Rajidae; genus Leucoraja; species Leucoraja erinaceus. The sequence goes on along the minus strand of NC_073388.1, from coordinate 15,221,169 downwards.
CCAATTCAGATGCATAAGAGTCAGATGCATGTACGGTATCAAATAAGCAATTTTAATTTATGGTTTGTTTTGATTATCTAAAAGAACCGGCACTAAGAGTTGTGTCAAATGAGTGAAAATTATGGTAAGTGCAATTATTCAATGAGTCAAGAGTGTTTTATTGTCATATGTCCCAGGCAGAACAATTCTTATTTGCAGCAGCACAACAGAATACGTAAACATAGTACTCTGTAAACAATATAATAAACGAGAAAAAAAGTTACACACACACACACACACACACACACACACACACACACACACACACACACACACACACACACACACACACACACACACACACACACACACACACACACACACACACACACACACACACACACACACACACACACACACTAATAGTGCAAAAAGACAAAACTAATGCCCCTAAGTCTATGTAGTTCAGAGCTGACCCGGAGGTTGTAGTGTTTCATCGGCGGTCACTCGAAACGAGTATGACTGTCCTTTCCTCTCCATAGGGTCGTCTACTTGTGGGTCTGCAGAGACCGGTCCGCGATCTACACACCTTGGTGCAATGTGGCCAGGGGAGACTGGCGGTGGTTGGCAGTCGTCGAGCCCCCTTCTCTCTCTCCTTACGGTGTTGTCGCTTTGTCTCTGCGATACGGCATTGTTCCATTTTGTGACGTGCAGCTCCTTCCTGCACGGATTTCCTCCAGGAGGGCCTGTCCAGTGCAATGTGCTCCCAGTTGCTCGATGTGATGTGGAATTTCTTCAGACTGTTCTTGATGATGTTGTCCTTGAAGCGTTTCTTTGGCCCGCCAGGGGTTTGTCGAACTTCCTTCAATCGAGAGCACTGGATTTGTTTCGGGAGATGTGTGTTGGACATACGGATGACGTGGCCAGTCCATCGAAGATGGTGCTGCATTATTGTGGTGGTGATGCTGGTCGTGTTGGCTTCCTCCAAAAAGCTGATGTTGGTGCGTTTGTCCTCCCAGCTGCTCCTCAGAATCTTTCGTAAGGGTCTTTGATGGTATTGTTCCAGGGCTCTCAGGTGCCTGCTGTAGGTGGTCCATTAGTCAGCTCCATACAAGAGGGTGGAGAGGACAACGGCTCTGTAGACCAGCAGTTTTGTTGGAGCCTTTAGGTCTCGGTCTTCAAAGACTTTTTTTCTGAGTCTGAGTTTAAATGAGACAGGACTGAAGCGAGGCAGAGTAATTTCTATGCTTTCTCCCTAGACTGTCTGTTGACTCATGCTTCTGTTAAGGGTGATCTTGACATCCAAGTGTTGAACTCAAAAAATACCTCAAGGGTAGCAAATAAGTTTAAAAGGTTGCACTTAATCATGAACTCACGTCACCCTCAGATTGAATCAGCCCACGGCATATTGTCACAATTTCTTGTTTAACTGCAATTTTCCTTTTGATCCAAGCACAAGCGATGTGCAACGTGTCATGTTACTTTTGATTGGGAGTAGGCGGGGGAGTTATTTTGGTGCTCCTCTTGTTGATGTACTGTAGAACAGAGCTGTCTGCAAATAAGCAAAATAGAGGAAATTATGTTCGAATGTCATTGAGAATCTGCAGGGGTGCCTGTCACCGTGGGGCTCTGGTCTCTGCGCACTTTATACAGTCTTCACTACAAAGCCAGACTGAATCTGATTAGTAGGCATGCTTTGTGTTTAATGAGAAACCTTTATCAAAGCAATGTTTCTTGTGGTGAATGAAACTGTTTATCCACCTCCATCTTTTTCTCCCTCTTCTGAGTCGCTTGTGAGACAGTTTTGCCGACACCACAAGTCATCGGAATTGTGCCCAAGTATCCATTCTTCAGGCCCATCATCGACACTTGATTTTAAAGCATTTCCTTTTTCGGGGCGGCACGATGGCGCAGCGGTAGAGTTGCTGCCTTATAGCGCCAGAGACCCGATTCGATCCTGACTGTGGGCCCTGTCTGTACGGAGTTTGTACGTTTTCCCTGTGACCACGTGGGTTTTCTCCAAGATCTTCGGTTTCCTCCCACATTCCAAAGACGTAAAGGTTTGTAGGCTAATTGGCTTGGTATAAATGTAAAAATTGCCCTTACTATAGGATAGTGTTAATGTGCGGGCGGGGATCTTTGGTCGATTTAACCTGGGGTAAATTGTGTCAGTGATAATTGCTGGGTGAAATTTTGCCAATTGAGAAATTAGCTTGTATTTGTTGTTCTGCCAATGCCCTGTGGCATACATACGGCACGGTGGCGCAGTTGTAGATTTGCTGCCTTATAACATCAGAGACCCGGGTTCGATCCTGACTGCGGGTGCTGTCTGTACGGTGTTTGTACTTTCTCCCTATGACTGTGTAGGTTTTCTCTGGGTGCTCTGATTTCCTCCCAACATCCCAAAGACATGCAGGTTAGTAGGTTAAATGACTTTGGTAAATTGTCCCTAGTGGGTAAGATAGAGCTGGTGCACAGGTAATCGTAGGTTGGCACAGACTCAGCGGGCTGAAGGGCCTGTTTCCACGCTGTATCTCTAAACTAAACTACAACAAGCATAAGCATGTTTCAACCCTATCTAAGTTAAATTAGAGCTCATAGCTCCAGAAATGAAGATATTTTAACCGTGCCCAAAAAGATTGCAATGCACAGTGTTCTTCCCATTTTAAAGGGCACTCTACTCACCCCAAAATATTTCACAAGGTGGTTCCAGAACTGTTTGCAAACTGTCCAAATCCCCCTGGACACCCTCAGAATGTATTTAAACCAGCAAAGAATTATCATTGCAACATTAACTGTGGAGTAAACCGTGGGATGGGGCCTCAGTGCTCAAATGCTGCTGCCACATTTTGTATGGGAACTCCAGGCTAAATTATATAAGCTTCTCCGGTAGGGTCAGGGACCCGGGGACTAGAGGCACAGAAATGCACTGAAGCGAAGACCCAAGTCTTCAGAAAGTTTACGGAGACACACGATCCTAGAGCAAATTCTCCGAGGAGTGATGTCTGCACAGGTTCAGCTTTTCAGAACTGTCACTGCAGTCACGAGACATTCTGCAGGACAATCCTCTGATCGTTCTCTTGGACCTGGATGGCTCCCTGTATGGAGATCAATCTCGTAGTTACTCTCAACCTCCTGCCCTTAGGATCCCTCAAGGTGCCTGTCGAAGATCTCTGCTCTGTATCACAATCTGCTGCTCACTGCTGCTTCGAGAGGTCACCCAGGCTATTTAGGGCTCGAGGAAAGATTTTATACAGTCTGATTTCAATCAGCAGCAGGTGGCATCGCATCCACAGCAAGTTGCTAGCATTGAAGATAGACACTAAATGCCGGAGTAACTCAAGCAACATCTCTGGAGAAAAGGAATGGGTGACTTTTCGGGTTGAGACCCTTCTGACTGAATGCATTTAATGCACTTCAGACTGAAGAAAGGTCTCGACCTGAAACGTCACCCATTCCTTTTCTCCAGAGATGCTGCCTGACCCGTGGGGTTACTCCAGCATTTTGTGATTATCTTCAATCTAAAACAGCATCTGCAGTCACTTCTTACACAGGTTGCTAGCATTGCTGGCTTTCCCTTTAGTCTCCCACATTCAGGGAGAAAAGTGGAGAACGCTAACACTTCCCTTAAATATCTGCATCAGCCCAGGGATGCACTGCATTAATGTTGTCAAAACTTTGTTTGGTTTCTGACATTCTCCATACTTGAATGAACATTGTCTTTTCCAGCTTCAGGTAAAACTGCTGTCTTATCATTTACTGATCTCAGGCTTGTGTCCCTTTCCCGCCTTAGTTTAGTTTAGTTTAGAGATACAGTGTTGAAAAAGGCCCTTCGGCCCATGGGGTCTGTGCCAACCAGCGATCCCCAGACATTAACACTATCTACACACACTAGGGCCAATTTACATTTATACCAAGCCAATTTACCTACATACCTGCACGTCTTTGGAGTGTGGGAGGAAACCGAAGATCTAAGAGATAACCCACGTGGTCACAGGGAGAACTTACAAAGTCTGTACAGACAGAACCCGCAGTCGGATCGATCCCGGGTCTCTGGCGCTGTAAGGCAGCAACTCTACCGCTGCTCCACCGTGCTTTGTTTTATTAAATGCTTTGCTGGCAGTCAGTACTCACACTCCTTATCATCTCACCTGTCTTAACCATTCTCTGTATTGTCCTTTGTTTTACACAACTACTACTCTCGCCAGGTCTGTTTTGGAAACCGTATGGTCCCCTCCATTTTGATCCCAGTACTGAAAAAGGTTCTTGACCCCAAACTGTGCAGTGGTTTCTTCACCCAGAGGTTTTAGTTGACTGTCTGAGTTCTTCCAGCACTTTCTGCTTTTGTTCCAGATCCCAGTGTCTATGTTTTCATTTGTTTTTTAAAAATAAAGATTTTTCTCACGGTCTCGGGAACCCACATGACTGTTAGACTCTCAGGAAATATGCTTTTCAACTTTAATTAAATTTAAGTGAGGGGTGCCCACTGCTTCCATTGCTTCTGACTTTGCTGTGATCTTGTGCATTCTCCATAATCTCACCAGCAGGAAGGAACAAACTGACCTGAGCAAGGACCTAATGCATTTCGTTGTCTCTGTACTGTACACTGACAATGACAATTAAATTGAATCTGAAGGTTACCCAGGAGGCAAAACATAATGATCAGCAGGCAGGATGATGAGGTTGCTCCATGATCACTTTCACCTCGCTCAGCAGAAGAGGCAGTCAATGTCTGGATATACTGCCAGGAGTTCCCTTACAGAGGGAAGAACAATCGAGCTCTGTGGGATTTGTCTCACCTCATGAGGGAAATCAGCCTGCTGTTGTGAAACATCCTTACTATTGACTCAGAGCTGGATGCTTAGGTGCAGCATGTCTCTGCTTCCTGGGATCCATGACTTGGATTGGATTGGATTGGCTTGGATCCCTGCATCCATTGAGAGCTCCAGTCTGCTTATGAATGTCATCTCCCTGTGTAATCAGGACAGTCCCTAATCGTACGTGGCCATTCCAGCTGCTCTCCGGTAGATCCTAGATTTTGAGCAGGATCTTGGTGGGAATACATAGCGGAACAAAAAGTTGCTCCATTTGTGGCTCCACAGTCGTCAATGTTTCTTGATACTCTCCAACATTTGGCCAAGAAGGCCTTCCAGTTCAGGAACCACCACATCATTTGCTCTTCTAGATGCATGGATCCCTCCCCTGCTGGGGAATCCCTGCACCAGATTGCCCAACACTCTTGCACACTCAAGCTTACCCCTAACCCAATGTGTTCATTTCTCATGGCGCCTCTTTCTGTGGTTATCATAATCACAATCACAATCACAATAATACTTTATTAGCCAAGTATGTTTTGCAACATAGAAGGAATTTCATTTGCCGAGTCAGTCATACAAATAAAAAGCAACAGAACACACAAAACACATTTTAACATAAATATCCACCACAGTGACTCCTCCACATTACTCTCGGTGACGGAAGGCGAAAAAAATTTCAATCTCTTCCCTTAGCTCTCCCGCGGTCGGGGGCCTAGAGCCCTCCGTTGACGGGATGATCTTGACTCCGCATCGAGGCGATCAGCTCCTGCATCGGGGGGATGTCAGCCCCTGGTGGTCTTCATCATCAGTAGCATTATCACCATTTTTCGAGCCAGCACCGCCATTCAATATGATCATGGCTGATCATCCGAAATCAGTACCCCGGTCTTGCTTTCTCCCCATATCCCTTGATTCCGTTAGCCCTGAGAGCTCTATCTAACTCTCAAAAACATCCAGTGAATTGGCCTCCACAGCCTTCTGTGGCAGAGAATTCCACAGATTCACAACTCTCTGGGTGAAAACGTTTTTCCTCATCCTCATCTCTGTCCTAAATGGCCTACCATTTATTCTCACGTGATTATAATACTTGATAAAGGGAATAATGTGAATAACGTTTTGTGCAAATGTGCGTGCGCATACCTGAGCGTGCGAGTTGGTGTATGCATGTGCGTGTTTGTATCATGTGCGTGTGTGTCATGTGCGTGTGTGTGTGTGCTTGTGTGTGTGTGAAGCGTGCGTGCCTGTGCGTATTTCAGTGTGAAAGAGCCGTATTTATACTTGTGCTCAGCCACCTGGAATAATGTAATTAAATCATCACATTTCCACTGGCACTGCCAAACTTCTCTGGCACTGCAAGGTGGCCCTGGCAAAGCCCTTGCCTACCCTTGTGCATGGGTGCCTCCCTCCTGGCATGGATCTTACTGATGAGCATTTCAGTGTCCCTTTGTGAAGATCTGGGAGCTCTTGTCCTCTCTGCTTCACCCCTGGCACTTATTGTGTGTGTTGATGCTGTCTGCCTGTGCCTTTTAGGGCTGATTCCCTTTCCGATTGCTGCACAGTAGAGTTATTGGAGTTGTGTTGATGTCAACATGGGTCCCATTTGCACTATGTTAGGGGTGGGATTCACACTATCACTTTTGTACACTTGCATTTCATCAACAACACCTTCTTAACTACATTTTTTATTTTTTTGGTGGCTGGGTGTTTCCTGATTTGACATTAATGCTATATATTTGAGGGCAGAAATTGAAAAATCTGATTTCCAGACAGTGGGGTTGGACAGATTGATGCGTTCTCATCAGGCAGGGACCAGGTTATTTATTGTACACAGGCTGACCAGGAAGGCACTTGCCATTATGATGGTGATTTAACTGGGCAGGAATCTGCTGAACTTGGGATAAAGAATGTGATTTAATCAGATTGGATTTCACTGGGACGGAGCCAATGGACTTCGACCCACAGCTGAAGCACTTGACCCAAGGAAGGGTCTGAAGGAAGCAAAGACTCAGGGAAAGTAAGAAAACTGCCCGAAGAGGAGGATTAATTGGGATGGGAATTGGGGAATTATACTAGCTTGAAAATGTTTTCCAACAATGTAGTTGTTCTATGATGTAATTTAGCGGGTATGAATCAACCAAAACTCATTGGAATCATAGCACATTAGAGACACTTTAATGGCACTGATAGATGGACAGAGTTAGACAGAGCTAGATTGCTCAGGGAGCCGGCTATTGCAGTTAAGGCGAGGACAGTGTTTAACAGAGTAATGCAGTGGTAACTTTATTCTGCAGCTTGCTCACCGTATCCACCTCCGGTTTCTTGAAGCTGTCATGGGGTAATAACGTTTCCTAGCACTGACACAATTCACCTCACAAAGTACAACACGGACAACAGAAACTAGACCGGATCAAAAAAATGCCAGCTATTCTGTGGGAGGTTTGATTATTTTTTTAAGTGTTACGTTACATATTATATGCAATGCAAATTGGAGGAGAGATACAGTCTTTCCAAAAAAAAAAAAACCCAACTATTGAGAGGTCAGTAAAGTTAAGTACCTTTTCGGTGACTAGCTTCCTCTGGCCAGAAATTCCTCCATTAGACATTCTGGGTTTGTTGATCCTGTGTATTGAAAGAAACTGGGGGGAGAAAAGACTGTTGACTTTGGTGCAAGGCTACAGCCTGGAGTGCTGGAGTCAGCCAGCCAAGACAAATAAATAAATCATATTTTAAATATTCACACAAAATGGGGAGGGGGAGAAAAAAATTAACAATAATCTTGACACGGGTCCCCGAGTGGCTTGGCTCAGTTTGTTAGTTCAATTTTCTACATAATTATCTCATATGGTGATTTGTGTTCATGTATTAATTCATTTCTAGTTGGCCACGTGCCGAACTGAGCCTTGAGTCAGCATGGTTATAGATTCACACTGTGGACAGTCCATTTGTGGAAGAGACTGTCTGAAGGATTCCAGCATCCAAGACAGGTAACGTCTGTTTCTGAAAGAAATCTCTATATATGAAAGCTATCAATTAACTTTAATCAGAGGCAAAGCAGTTCAGCCAAGACCTTTCGCACCCTGACATACCTATACCGCATTCTGCACATATTCACCCGTGAGCTTGGTGTAAGATAGACCGACTCTTGACAACAAAGAATAAAATCTTATGAGCTCTCTCGGTGACAGATGGCAAAATCTGGCATTCGCAATCATCCGAGCTGTGTTTTGAAATGTGTGACTTTTGGGTGAGGGAGTGAGATTAATAGGATAGCTCCAGTAAAGAGCTGGCAGAAACAAAACAGGGTAACTTGTATTTTTCTACGCTGCCTAGTCTGATTTATAAAGCCTACTAACTGAAATGCAAGAAAGCTTCCTCAATGTGCCCAAGAAAGTTTAGTTTCAAAGGTTTCACAGGTCTTTGAGTGTCAAATGTACCAATTAAGGTACAGTGATATGCGAATTACCATACAGCCATATGAAAAGCCACGACACGCAACTACATAAAAGTTAACATAAACATCTACCACAGCAGAGTCCCCATTTTCCTCACTGTGATGGAAGGCAAAAAAGTCCAATCTTCTTCCTCTAGTTCAGAGATACAGCACGGAAATGGCCCCTTTGGCCCACCGAGTCCACGCTGACCAGCAATCCCCACACTTTAATAATATCCTACACACAGATGATGGACAATTTACAATTTTACCAAAGCCAAATAACCTACAAACCTGTATGTCTTTGAGGAGTGGGAGGAAACCGGAGAAGGAGTGGGAGGAAACTGGCAGGTCATGTGGAGAACGTACAAACTCCGTATATACAGCACCTGTAGTCAGGATCCAACCCGGGTCTCTGGCACTGTAAGGCAGCCACTCTACCGCTGCGCCACCCTGCCGACCATTCTCTTAATTTCAGAAAATAGTACATGCATTTCTCGTTGTCGAGAAATTCTTGGTCGATAATTGAGGATAAAGCAATAGAAATTTTCAGTTGATCAGAGTGAGCTTAATATTGATTTATAAAGAATCCATCATGTCAATGAACCTGATTGACTTTGATAAAGTGTTATATTAGTGGACAGAATACTGATAATGGTGATCAATGTAGGCAGATGGGAGGTCATTAATTTTGAACCAATAAATCAAGAGGAGAGAGAAAAATTGGTAACATCCTTGTACAAAGGAAAATAGAGTCCATTCAAGTTGATTATTAAAAGTAGTATAAGGAATATAAATAAAGAAATATTAATTAACACTTGTTTTTATATCTAATGGACTAACATAGGAGTGGAAGTTAGGCTACTGCTGTAAACGTTTTAGTGAAAAAAAATTACATAAATTGGAACTGTATTCCCTGAAAGCTTAGAAAGTTATGGGGAATATTTAATGACAGTTTTCAAGGTGTTAGAGGGAGCTGGTTGGGGAGGGCAAGGTGCTGAGTCAAGAGTGTTTTATTGCCATATGTTCCGAAACAGAGCAATTAAATTCTTACTTGCATCAACATAACAGAAATGTAAACATAGTACTCTGGACACTGCATAACCGTGACAATATATTTTTGTTATCTAAACTTTTCAAGGCATAGAATGAAAAGATGGATAAATGAAATTAGGCCTCAGATTGGCCATTCGTCAGCCCTGATCCCACACATTCTTATCTTGTGCACCGAATGGTTGAAAAAGTTCAACCATTCAGTGCACTTTAAATAGTTGCTCTTCTTCTAACGTTCCTGTGTTCTCAAGGAGTTGCTGCAGACTTTGGAATACCTTCCTCATTGAGTAGGTTTCACAATAGTTCTTTCCCTGCTTTACTTACTTTCTTGGCAATAGCAGAGATTCACTAACACTTTTAGAGAAGACATTCATGCTCAACCAATAACACACGACCAGAGAGCAGCGCTGAACTACTATCTACCTCTTTGATGTCTCTCGGACTATTCTTGACCAGACCTTGCTGGCTTTACCTTGCACTAAATATTATCATGTATCTATACACTATAAATGGATTGATTGTAATCATGTATTGTCATTCTGCTGACTGGTTAGCATGTACCATTTCACTGTACCTCAGTACACGTCGCAATAAACTTTTAACACAATAAGCTTTTCACTGTACCTCAGTATCTCATGGGTTGGCGGCGCGACCGACGTCGCAGCAGCCTCTGCAGTCCGTCTGTCTTTTTTTATTTTATTGTTCTGTTGAGTGTATAGTTTGTGGTGGGTTTTTGACTGTGTATGTGTGGGGGGCGGGGGGGGTGGGTGGGGGAAACTTTTAGATCTCTTCCCTGTACAGGGACCCGACCTTTCCCTGTCGGGTCTCCGTTGCCATTGGGGCCTAGCACTGTGGATCGGCCTCCAAACGGAACAACAGCTCAAGTCACGGAGCCTGCGGAGCTGCAGACCTACCATCGTAGAGCTGGCCAGCTTCGGAGCATGGAGAGCTGTGGTGGCGCGCTGCTGCGACCCGACTGTGGTGGATGGTGACACCGGGAGCTCGCGGGTCCCCGGTGGGTCACCAGCAACGGCGACTTCTCCTGCTTGAATTGCGGGGTTGAAAGTGACCTGGAGCAGTGCCTTACATCGCCCGGCACGGCTTTAAGTGGCCGCGGACTTGCTAGCGCCCGCCGGGGGCTCCAACATCGGGACCCGGAGCAGGGCCTTACATCGCCCGGCGCGGCTTTAAGTCACCGTGGGACTTGCTAGCGCCCGCCGGGGGCTTTGACTTTGACTTCGGGAGAGGAATGGAGAGCAGGGGAGAGACAAGACTTTGCCTTGTGTAAATTGTGTTGGTGTGTGTCTTGGTTCTTTTCTTGTATGACTGCAGAAACCAAATTTTGTTTGAACTTCATGTGAGGTTCAAATGACAAATAAACGGTATTGTATTGTATTATTGTATTATTGTATTGTACACGTCGCAATAAACTATACTGAACTGAAACTAAACTGAACTGAATTGAAATGAGCGAGCAACTGTTCTGAAAGTATGCCACCTCTTTCCAGATACATTCACTAGAGGAACCATTCTCTTTGTGTCCTCATTGTCAATTTCTCTCAGAGTCCTACATTTCAATGAGATTACCTCTCAGTCTTCTGGATGCAATGATGCTTGAGTAACTCGGTGGGTCAGGTAGCATCTCTGAAGAAAAAGGATGGGTGACGTTTCGATTCGGGGCCCTTCTTCAGACTTTGGCAGTTTTCCTTTTCTTTCGGACTGGACCCACCATCACTGCAGCCACATCCTTTAAGACCCTGAAAAACAAACCATTACACCATAACATCTTTGATCTCTACCTGGTGTTTACTTTAGTCTTACCACCTGTCAGCACAGTCACTGTCACCATGCAAGGTGTAACCATTGGTACATATTTGTGAACTTCCTGGCACAATTTCTGCTGGTCCTTTGAATGCTGGGCTGCAAAATGTTTGCAATGTTTTACACTGTGCAACATAATAACTCAATGTTATATTTAACAGCAGATTACATATCACCATACTGATGAGCCCTTTACTAAATCTGGGTTCAGTGATTGCTGTCATTTTAACTATGCAGCACGGTGGCACAGCAGTAGAGTTGCTGCCTTACGGCACCAGCGATGCGGGTTTGATCCTGACCACGGGTGCTTGTCTGTACGGAGTTTGTACGCTCTACACGTGACCTCTATGAGTTGTCTCTGGGAGCTTCAGTTTCCTCCAGTTTCCATCCAAAGATATTTTCAGTGGGCTGAAGGGCCTGTTTCCATCCTGTATCTCTAAACTAAACTAAACTACTAGGGCAATCGGGTAGTTCAGTTAGTATCCAGTGACAAATGAACACGTTGTTTGTATATTTGTGAACAAAGGTGTTGCTGGGCATCAGCTCCAGAATACAGGCAGTGACTTAGATCCAGATGCAATCTACCATGAGAAGCCAACCAGTTCAGTCCTAGAAACGTCGTACACTTGCAACACAGGAATAGCCAACCATGATATCAGAGTTTATACCAAACAAGCGTAGGATGAGGAGAAAGAAAAACATGTTTATTCACACACTTTTTTTTCCGTAAATGTTTTTTATTAGATTTTCAAACAAATGTACAATTTACAAGGGAAGGTAGAAAGCTCAAACAATTTAAAAAACACTTAAACAAAATTATAAAATTAAAATATTAACATTTTTATTTATAATATATTCAACCTCCTGTGGTGACCAGCGTTTACAGAAGGCCTCCACTGTCCCCATGGACACCGCGTGTTCCCTTTCTAGGGACACGCGGGCACGGACGTAACCCCGGAAAAGGGGTAGGAAGCCGACCGCTGTGCGGCCATCGACTGCCCGCTGCCTGGACCCGTGAATGGCCATCTTGGCCAGGCCCAGGAACAGACTGACAGGGAGACCCCCTCCTCCCTCCCGACCCTCCCCCCTCTGTACCGGGTGCCCATAAATTAAAAGCGTTGGACTAAAATGTAGCCAAAACTTGAGGAGCAGCCCCTTCAGATACTCGAACAGTGGCTGCAACCTCTCACACTCTATGTACACATGGAACACGGTCTCTTCCTCACCGCAGAAATGACAAGCGGGGGAAGAGTCCGTGAACCGACTCAAATACCTATTACTTTATTCACACACTGGGAGTACTTATTTTCTGATCTGTTATTCACTGAAGTTATAATTATATGGCAAAGAATTTACATGTTTCTCTTTAATTATTCAGTCGAATAATTAGGGCTTGCACATTCATGCTGAGTTAAGATGTGATATGATGTTTTAGGATGACGAATGGATTAAAGGAATTAAGAGATCTTGAAGGAGGTGGAGAAGTTGTAGCAAAGATGTAAAATGTAGTATTAAGCAGATGAAACCACTGTATCAATATTTTCCTTGCCACAGTCACTGAGGAGTCTCCTGAGTCACTGTCCACCAGATGTTTTGCTCTGTGCTATTTGGTTTCATGAGCAATAAGGTCCACCTCCAAGGGACATCTATTTTGAAAATATATTTGTATGGTAAAGACTCTCAGGAACCACAAACTACATTTACAACAACAATTTGTGCAGAAAGGAACCAGCAGCTGCTGGTTTACACCAAAGATAGACACAAAATGGAGGAGTAACTCAGTGGGCCAGGTAGCATCTCTGGAGAAAAGGAATAGGTGACCTTTCGGGTCGAGATCCTTCTTCAAACCGAGAGTCAGGGAGGAAAGAAAGTAGGGATATGAAAAGGTACAAAGAACAAATTAATGAAAGGTATGCAAAAGTACAAATTAAAGCCACAACAATGATTAAGGAAAGGTGGAGCCCACAATAGTTCTTTGTTGCTGTGGAGAAGGTGAAACCGAGTGGACACAAACAGTGAAACTAAGCTGGATGACAGTAAAATTAGTAGAATGACTAGTGTGTGGGTGGGATGAAGAGGGAGGGAAAGCAAGGGTTACTTGAAGTTAGAGAAATCAATATTCATACCGCTGCCCAATGATATGAACACATTCTTGATCTATGAAGAGCTATCATTGACACTTTGCTTGGCTTCATCATCATAGGACTCCAATGGTAAGAAATGTAATTTATAACTGGCTCCCAAGATAAGAAAACAATAAAAAACTTTATGCAGCTAATTGTATGTACCATCCGCCACTTTTCTACGGAAATTACCAAGTTTTCATAGGGAGAAGTTGCAGTACTTACTGCCTTTTTTGTTACTGTTTTCCGGTGCTCATTAAACAGACTCTGTTTCCTGAACATATTGACTTTGTCTGCCGTACAATCAATTACTCGCAATGAGCCCAGACACTCACTCCACCTCCAAGTCATTCATTGATGTGATGTTGCCAATAGAATCCTTGTAGACTTAATAGATGTGCATAGATTTGAAAAGAGAGACGACGCATAATCATGATGAATGAAGGGTATTCGCAGTCCGAGCACTGTGGATTCAGAAAATAAAGTTAAAGCTAAGATCTTGAAGTCTGGCAGATACTGCAGCCTAGCAAAGCCATGATATTCTCTGAATGGTTGAAAACAGCTTCAACCTGTTAGCAAAACGTAGTTATAAAAGGAGGATTTGAAAGTTATAAAGTTATAAAACCACATCACAGGAGGAAGGAGCAAGAAACTGGAGGTTGGGCCTTCCCATACCTCCAGTGTCCACCTCCATGACTTTTTACTGATGACGTGTCTCGACCTGAAATGTCACCTATTCCTTCTCTGCAGAGATGCTGCCTGACCCGCTGAGTTACTCCAGCATTTTGTGTCTATCTTAGGAGCAAGACAGTGTTCCTCCCAGATATATATCTGCCAGATATTTGCACATTGACTTGCATTGAGTTTTTTTTATATCATTATCGTTTAATATCCAACCTGTGAGATGCTAAGCCTGTGATATTATTTTCCCCGAATCGTAACTATACCACGCAGTTTTGTTGAAATTGGGAAGATTTGCAGAAATAGATAGTGGAAGCAAGGAAATGCAGATGCTGCAGTAACTCAATGGATCAGGCAGCATCCATGGTGAACATCGATAGGTGAAATTTCAGGTCGGGACCCTTCTTCAAGCAGTGGGAATCACAGAGGGGGATCACAGAGAGGTTCTCACTGAAATGTCACACATTCGCTGAGTTACTCTAGCATTTTGTGTCTTTCCTGCAGAAACAAATAATTTGTTTGTGGCACACAGTGGCTTAGTGGTGGAGCTGCTGCTTTACAGGTTTGTAGGTTAATGGGCTTTGGTTAAAAAAATTGTAAATTGCCCCTAGTGTGTAGGAGAGTGTTAGTTTGCAAGGTGATCGCTGGTCGGGGCAGACTCTATGGGCCGATGGGCCTGTTTCCACGCAGTATCGCCAAAGTCTAAAGCCAAAAGGTTTTCCTGAGTTTGCTGTAGAATGGATGTATCCATTGGTGTATCCTTTGCATGGAAGACAAACAAGCAATACAGTCACCCAGACAAAGCTCAGCATTTCGTCATTGGTGTGAGGAACTGCAAAGAGGGAGAACCACATAATTGAGCCACTCTTCTCTAGCAATATAAATAGACAATAGACAATAGGTGCAGTAGGCCATTCGGCCCTTCGAGCCAGCACCTCCACTTCAGTGAGGCCATCCTATCACATTGAAAAAACGCTCCAATACAAATGGAGCAAGTTCATGCCATTTTCTTTGAACATTCAAGCATGCTTTAACTTCCAAGAATAATTCACGGAGAACAAAGGCACAAGGAATTGCAGATGCTGGAATCTTGAACAAAAATAACAAAGTGTTGGAGGAACTCAGCAGGTCAGTCAGCTTCTGTGGAGGGAAATGGGCAGATGACGTTTTGGGCCAGGATCTTCTTCAGACTGATTGGAGTACATGAGTAGAAAGCTGGGAAAGAGTGGTGGGGATGGGAGTGGGGCAAAGTCTGGCAAGTGATAGGTGATGCTATTGGCAGATGTGTGGAGTAAGTGACAAAGGCTGGAGGTGAAAAGGAGAGACAAAATGGTGTTGGATACAGAAAGAGGAGGAGGTGGAGTGAAATGTAAAGCTGGAGGGAGGGGTGTGGATGAATGGAGATATGAGAAGGGAAATAGGTGGTTAAAAGGGAAATGTGGGACTCTGGAATGGGAGATGACCATAAGAAGAATAAAATAACAGAGTGCCTGAGGTGGTGAGAGATGGTGGGAAAAATGGACAAGGATATTACTTAAAGTTTAAGAATGCAATGCTCATACCGTTGGGTCATAAGCAACTCAAATAAAATATGAGGTGCTGTTCTTCCAAGTGGCTTGTGGCCTCATTTTGGGCAATGAAAGTGATCAAGAACAGAAAGGTTGGTATGGGAATGGGTAGAGGGGAAAGATGTTGGGGTGGATGTTACATCTCCTGAGGTTGCAGGAGAAAGTGCCAGGGGAGAAAGTGGGTTCTGTGGGAAGGAATAAGCAATCCTTGGCGGGAGTGGTCTTTCCGGAAAGAGGAAAGTGGTGGGGATGGGAAGATGGAAAATGTTGAAAGTGGTGATAATGTTGGAGAACGATGATTTGGATGCTGAGGCTGGTGGGGTGAAAGGTCAGGACTTGGGGAACTCGATCCTTGTTCTGTCTGAGGGTACGAGGACAAGGGGGACACAGGGGAGACAGGAATGAGGGCTCCAACCACAACAGCAAGATGGAAACCATGTTTACTGAAGAAAGAGGATATCTCGGATGTCCATGAGTGGAAAGCCTCATCTTGGAAGCAGATAAGGTGGAGACAGTGAAATTGGGAATAAGGGATGGCATGTCCTTGCAAGAGGTAGGGTTGGGGGAGGTGTGGTCGGTGAGTTTGTAGTTGATGTCAGTCGATAGTCTGTCGTCTGTGATGGAGCCAGAAAGATTGAGAAAGGGGGAGGGAGGACGAGAGGCATCAGAAATAATTGGAGTTAATTTGAGGGTGGAGGCAATAAAGTTGATAAAATCTGCGAGTTCTGAACTAAAACTTTGCATTATAATGGGAAGCATTTCTTTAAGATAGATGCAAAACTCTTAGAGCTACTAGCTTGTCCAGTTTGGTAACAGTCCGATGGTCAATAGTGCAAGAAGTGTCCGAAGAAGGGTCTTGACCTGAAACGTCACCCATTCCTTCTCTCCAGAAATGCTGAGCTACTCCAACTTTTTATGTCTATCTTCCTTATAAAAATAAAACGTTGAAATCGTTAGAGCTGGCTGACATATTATGTTTAATAACACTTGCTGAGCCCTTAAATATATATTTTCACTCTATATTATAGTCTAGCGATGCTGGATACTTGTTTTTCATTGTATATTTATCTTCAGCTTAAAGATTAAGGGGCATACCACAATTGTCTGATTCAATTGTATCAAGATCGTTGCTTTTGGCCACAAAACTGAACAACATAAAAATCTTCCATTAATTATCAGTCACTGTTGGAAAATCCAGACTACAGTAACATTTGGGTCAGGAAATGATTAATAGAGCAAATTAGGGTGGTTCTTTTACAATCCATATCGTTTGGTCTCTCCTTCGTCAAAAATGTACCAATTCAGTTTTTAAATACGTCCACAACATCGGGTCTGGTAAACCTTCATTGGAAATTTGCAATTCCGTCTCATGAAAAAATCAGCAATATATTTGTAATCAATCACCAACTCGACTTTAACCTTGTTAACAAAATATGCATTTTAATCATTCGACACTACATTTCCCACAGCAACTTCTGCATTTTATCAGAGAACTTACAAACAGGAAGTGGGAAAAGTAAAAGGGGAAGAGAAGGCTGAGTTCTTATTTAGTCACATTATTAAGTTGCAGAGATGGAACACCTTGGATATTAGTGGGAACGGGAAACAGAACATGCCACATAGATTTCTGCAAAGATTGTCTGAATAAAAATCTTAACGTGACACTTAACTGACAAACACTGCAGAACAAATGCAGCCCAGTTTTTGAAACTGATCTATGCGATATTCATCATCCCTCCCACTCTAATTACATCTTCCCATCTAGTTCCTGCATCCCTCAATTCTCTTGAAGAGCATCCTCAGTTTTCCTTTCATTTTGCCAGCATTTCTTTTTATTCTCGAGCCAACATGACAGATATTGCCAATGCAACAAGCTTCACAGCATTAAAAACACTGGGGGAGTTGTACTCCTGGGCTAATGAAGCATGTCAGCTTTAGGCAGACAGAACTATTGTATTTCTTTACTGTTTAGCAGAATGAGTTCATTGTTTCCAGACCCTCCATGCTGGGCTTTTCATTCCCTTGAGAAAAATTCTTATCATAGTCTGGAAATTTTGCAATATATTGTACCAATCAATACCAATGCCACAAGCGTGCATATGTACATAAGTATATGAGAGTGGACAGAATTTAGGGTTTGACTTGCATGGAGTTCCCACCTGTACAGTATGTACCACACTGTTTCTTCACGGTTCAGTACTTTTCACAGAGCGACAGGTCTGTTCACGTTTAGTTTATGTTTAGTTTAGTCTAGTCTGGTTTAGTTTAGAAGTACAGTGCGGAAACAGGCTCTTCGGCCCACCGAGTCCGCGTGGACCAGAGATCGCCGCACACTAACGCTATCCTACACATGCTAGGGACAATTTACAATTATACCAAGCTAATTAGCCTACAAACCCTTATGTCTTTGGAGTGTGGGAGGAATCTGGAGATCCCGGAGAAAACATATTCAAGTCACGGGGAGAACGTACCAACAGTGCTCCGTACATGCAGTACCTGTGGTCAGGATTGAACCTGGGTCTTTATCGCTTGCATCTTGAACTCCACTCTCTCAAGCCAACTTCAGGAGTACCACTCTGTTCTACTCTGACTATATCACTATCTTAGGAGACGTTATCGATGGGTTTGAGCTAAAAGAACAATTGGTGTGTTGTATGTCTGCAGGCCTTGATGAGGAGATGTTGTGGTGGGAGGGGGGGGGGTAGTTGGGGGGGTGATGTCGCTGAATAATGCAGCTTTAGTGTCCTCAGAACGTACATGGAACAGTTCAGCAAAGGAACAGGCCCTGCAGCCCACTATGTCCATATCTACTGTAATACCAAGTTAAATCTTCTCCTCCGCCGCACGTCATCCATTTCCTCCATTCCCTGCATATCCATGCTCCTATCTAAAAGCCACTTAAATGCCACTATCACGTCTGTCTCCACCACCACCCCTGGCTGGAAAGAAGATTGAGAAGCAACAAAAATTGAAAAATGAAAGGTGAATAAAAGAAAATAAGCCAATAAAACTGAACAGTAAACACAGAGCAAGAGATAAAAACACAATCTACAAAAGGTGCAATGTTCCTTCACTTGACGGATGCCTCTGGCTGGACGTATGTGAGGAAATTACAAAGAATTTAAGCACCACATTGTATTGAAGTAGCCCAATTGTTCCTGTTCTGGTGTTATACTATTCACAAGCCTCAAATCATCCCTCTGAAGATGACGCTATCAACATAAACTACATTATCTGGATAATCTTCGTAATAATTCATATTTAGAGAAAGCAACATATTTTTTTTTTCATGGTAGAGAGTGGATGACAAACTCACAGCAAAGGTATGTGATTTGGTGATAATTAATCAATTATTATCAATTAATATCAATTGAGAAGAGAATGAAGAATTAAAAGAGAGTTAATTCATTTATTTGTTTACAATGAATATTGGGAAGCTACCTTGTGTAAAACAAACAGAGATGTGGGTAAACATGAAGTTGACTGATTTACATGATGTTTCTGGGGGCGCTGGAGGAGGGAGATGGCAGCCCCGCCATCAGTTTGTTCGTTTTTTTCATCCTTTTTGTTATTTTTAGCGTTTGTTTAAAGTTTGTTTTAATGTTCTTCTGTTTGTTTTATGTGGGGGGGGGGGGGGGGGCGGAGGGGTAAACATTTTTTTTCAGGTTCTTACCTTCCCGGAGAGGTGATCAAGTTTCGGATCACATTCTCTGGGCTCTGCGGCCTACCATCGATGGAGTTGCAAAGCTGCCTGGAACTGACATGATCCCCACTGCGAGGCGCGGACTTACTATCGGGGCGGATCCCTTGCCTGGGATCGCTCCCACCGCGGCCTGTGGATTTACCATCAAGGGCTCACAGTCGCGGGAGAGGCTAGTCGGGAGCTCCAACGCCACAGAAGGTTCATATAGCCCCGACGCAAGATTCGATCGCCTGGTGCGGGGGAGCTGACATCCCCCCGATGCAGGAGCTGAACGCCTCGACGCGGAGGGCCCGCGCTGCCGGCTATGGGACTCAAGACCATCCCGTCAATGGGGGGCTCGAGGCCCCCGACCAAGGAAGAACAAAAAGGGAAAGACTTCCATCACAGTGAGGAATGTGTAGGTGTCACTATGATGGATGTTTCTGTTAAAATGTGTTTTTTTGAGTCTGTTGCTTTTTTAAATTGTATGACTGACCTGGCCAGTGAAATTTCACTCCACCAATTGGTGTATGTGACAATAAATGAAACCTTATGAACCTTATGAACCTGATCATCAGGGGTTGATGTGCATTCTTTTTCCTTCCTGCTTAACTGCTGATAAAAGGTGATTACAATCTCAGGTGGCATAGTGACAAAACTGGTAGAGTTGCTGCCTTTCAGCACCAGAGAACAGGGTTCGATCCTGACCTCAGAGGCTGTCTGTGTGAGGTTTGCACGTTCTCCCTATGACCATGCGGATTTCCTCTGGGTCCTCCTGTTTCCCAAGGATGTGCAGGTCCGTGGGTTAATTGGCCCCTGTAAAATGACTCGCAATGTGTATGGAGTGCATGTGAAAGTGGGATGACGTTGGGCTAATGTGAATTGGTGATCTATTGTCAGTGTGTGTTTAAGAAAGAACTGCAGATGCTGGAAAAATCGAAGGGAGAAAAAATGCTGGAGAAACTCAGCGGGTGAGGCAGCATCTATGGTGGGTAGGAATAGGTGACGTCTCGGGTCACGTACTGCATAAATACGTGGCACTCCACCTGCAACTGCTCGGACAGGAAGGCTCTGCAGAGGGTAGTGAGGGGAGCAGAGAGGATCATTGGCGTCTCCCTACCCTCGGTACAAGAACTGTTCTAGAGCCGCTGTCTGAAAAAAGCTCAGAGAATTGCTAAGGACAAACTGCATCCCCTCCACATACACCTGGATCTCCTGCCATCAGGCAAGAGATATCGAAGCATCAAAGCCCGGACTACAAGACTGCTAAACAGCTTCCTACCACAGGCTGTGAGGCTGCTAAACAGTCACTCTGTACTCACAGTCACTTGATTCTGCGGCTGGCACGGACACTTCAATAACTGGCACTGGCCACTCAAATCAGCTGCCCCGGACATTTTTATGATTGGTTTATTGTATTTTAATGTTGTGTTTTACCTGCTTTTAACTATTTATTTATACTGTTCCATCAGGGACTGGATTGTTTTTAGTGTTATTATGTGTGAAATGTTTTAAATTTCATGTGCGATGCTCCGGTATTCCCTGGGAAACGTCTTTTCATTTTGCACTGTACAACTGTTGCTTGCAAGATGACAATAAAGGTTGATTGATTGATTGATTGATTGAGGCCCTTCTTCAGAGCGTGGGCTTGATGGGCCCGTTTCCATGCGGTATTGCTAAAACCAAACTAAATCTATAACTAAATCACAATTCACTGGAGGGAGAAAGTCGCTGCCTTTATTTTCACCGCCTTCCCGCACAAACTCAGCAATGTCCAGGAGAGTGCCGAACGAAAGGCAAGGACACCAAACTAATTAGTGAGTGGGATCAAAAGTAAATTAGAAAGCAGGGTATAGAAACAATTAGAGAGCAGGTTGCAGGAAAGATTAAAGAGCAAGGCATTGAAAGAATTAGAGGGAGGGATGGAGAACAGACACGGTTACAGGACGGGGAGACATGTATTTTGTTTCACTCGTGACACACAGGAGATCAATTAATTCACTGGAATTTTTTGAAAATTACCTGACCAATAAAAAATCTGTCACTAAACAGCTGGAAAACATTTTTAAAATGAAACTTTATTGGAGGCCTCTTTTGCTTTATTTCCGTTCAAACAGAAGTTCCCATCACAGTAATTTATCCTTATGCACGGAGATCACAGAAGAAATGAAAAAATGTGTTTGACCCACGTTTCGTTTATGTATTTAACCAAAAGAAAAAGAAAAGGGAGCATTTGATCTGATCCCTAGACATACTGTACACTGACATGACTGACGAGCTGGAGCCTGAGGTATGGAAGAGAAGAAAGAATAAGTTCCTGTTTAATTCTCTGTGACAGAGTTTCCGCTGTCATTTCTTCAGAACAATGCAAATTCTCCTCTTTTGCCTCCTTCGTAGCCCCTCTTTGCCCCCACTATCTTCCAAAACGGTGGTGAATCTGTGGAATTATTTGCCACAGAAGGCTGTGGAGGCCAAGTCAATGGATATTTTTAAGGTACAGTGATAGACTGATTCTTGATTAGTACGGATGATAGGGGTTATGGGGAGAAGGCAGGAGAATGGGGTTAGGAGGGAGAGATAGTTCAGCCATGATTGAATGACGGAGTGGATGATGGGCCGAATGGCCTAATACTGTTATTATCACTTATGGCCTTATGACCAAAAGAAACAATTGGAAAGTTATGAATATTGATTTCTCCAACTTCATGCATGCCCCTGCATTCCCTTTCTCTCTTCCTCTCCCCAACCCTACACATTGTACTAGTTTCTTTGTCATCCTGGTGAGCTTCATTGTCTGTATAACTCGTTTTCACCGAGCCCACAGCCCCAATAATGGACAGTTTCCTTTATCATTCATTTCTTTTTTACATATCTTTCATTCATTTGCACTATATATCTCCATATCGCCGATATAAAATAAATCTCTCACTTCCCTTTCCCCTGACTCTCAGTCTGAAGGTTTCAACCCGAAACGTCACCTATTCCTTTTCTCCAGCGATGCTGCCTGACCCGCTGAGTTACTCTAGTGTTTTGATTCCATCTTCGATTGGAAAGAGTCCTTCCATTTCTTCTACATTCTGAATTTTTATTTGTTTCTCCCTGTCCTCTTTTAAGAGCGCTGACTCCTTGATGGAATATTATTCTGCAGGCATCACTCACCCACTGTTACTTCATTACAGTGGCCATTTCTCACGTGCGAGCTTTGACAGTAAGTGCAAGCAGACTATTCATTCGTGGAGAGCAAAATTACAGTGCAACTCGATCCTGTCCTCACACACATTGTCAGCAAGTGGTGCCAGGAAAGTGAACTGTTGTGAAAGAATTCTCTCTTCAGTAGATAAACATGGTGCCTGAACTTAATTGTGCCATCCACATGATTGGGACCAATATCATACAATGGGGTTGATTTAGCCACTTCACTTCCAATCTGGCAACATAGACTCAGTCCACATTCTCAACCAATGGTTTTTTAGTAAGTAACTGGAGCATCAATAGGTAACTTGCTGCATGTCACTGGTTTGGGACGGTGGTATTGAAACATTGCTGCCATGTTCACCCTTTAACATGATATTAATTTAGAGATATTTAATTTAGAGATACAGCGTATAAACAAGCCCTTTGGCTCACTGAGTCCAAGCCGACTATCGATATCCCCGTACACTAGTTCTATGTTATCCCACTTCCACATCCTAACTATTAGGGGGTTTATTTACAGAAGCCAATTAACTTATAACCCGCATGTCTTTAGGATGTGGGAGGAAACAGGAGCAGCCGGAGGAAACTCATATGGTCACGAGGCGGACGTACAAACTCCGCACAGTCAGCACTCGAGTCAGTATCTAACACAGGCCTCTGGTGCTCTGAGGCAGCGACTCTACCGCTGTGTCACTGTGCTGCAACCAAATAGTGATATAAAGTTGTAAAGTTTTCTTTGCTCATTCATGAGATGCAACGTCACTAGCAAAGAGGCTGTTTATTGTCAATTCTTATTTGATCTTGAGGAAAGGTGGATAGCAATTTTTTTTTGTTCTTGAGCTGAAGAAATTCCCATAGTGCTATTGAAGAAGGAGCTGGTGGATTTTGATGGTGTCAGGAAGGACGTGATAAAAGAGGCTGACGGTGGTTGGACTAGGACATTGGCTTGGGGAACCAGAGCAACAATACCATTACTCTGGGTCTATGATGACTGGCCTCCTACAACCAAAGTCACCTTGCTTTGCATGAGTGGAATCAATGGTAATGTTCTCCACCCCCTTTCACTCATTCCAATGGATTTCAATTTTGCTAAGGCTCTTAGGTGTCACATTTGTTGGAATTTTTTTCCCGTTGTTAAGGCTGTCAATGGCTTTCCCTTTGGTATTTAGCTCTTTGGATGAAGATAACTGAGTTATTTTCATCTCCTTGCAAGGCTGATTGACTGATTGAGTCCATGTTGTCTATTGATCACTTGTTCGCATTAGTTCTGTGTTATCCCACTTTTGCTTCCACCGCCTACGCCCCAGGGCCAATTTACAGGCAAACCCGCATGGCTCTGGGATGTGGGAAGAAATTGGAGTACCGGGAAGAAATCCACGCAATCACAGAGAGAGATGTCTGTCTCCTAACAGACTGTGTAGATGAATAGGGCGATGTAGGCCTCCTCTTTGTCTATTCACTTTACAGCTGGGCTCGCTACCTTCAACATTGTTATGGATGTTTCTGGGGCTTCCTATTTATGCTGGTTGGTTAATTATGCACTCCAAGTTACGACAGGATCTGATCCATTGGTTGGAGAAGGAAAGAGGCATTTTCTTCTGAGAACCACAAACTTTACTGCTATTCTGGCCAACTGACGGTGGTGGAAATGGAGAATTATGGTACAAATACTATATGAAACTAAATTCATCCAAACAAAAATGTAAGTTTTTTCTTATAAGAACTAGTGATGCTTTCTCCACATCTGTTAGGATCTTGTTGGTTCAGTAGGAAAGTTTTAAAATGTAGCTGTTTGAAATGATTCCATGTAACAATGTGATGTTGCATTAAAATGTCACATTTACATAGACTCTGTCTGAATAAGGCACGCAGCCATAACTCAAACGGCAATGCGGGCAAGGAAGGGAAATATGAAGCATAAATCTCTGGAAAGGGTGCTTGAAATCACATAAAAATCTGTTACACTTGTCAACCATTTGCTGATCCCCATCATTCACTGTGCATGGCAGAAATAATAATATTGTAGAGAGGAAAATGTCAGTCAAAAGAACGGCTTTTGAAATGGCACCAGAAATTAATGTTCTAGGTGCAGGGTGTTTCTGAAGTTGTTGATTGAAATAGAACTGGTGTGAGCAACCTTTCCTTCTTTGTCATTACCTCCATTGCCCCGTGCCACAGGGAGAGTGTTGTAGTAAGAGGGACCATTCGGTACTTATCTATCAAAGGAGGTTAAAGGAACCTTTATAACACTTTTATGTTCACCTAAGGGTCTTGAGAAAACAGCGTTCAAATGGAAACCTATAAACATCATGCACCCATCTTCCATTTTGTTGTTTAGATTTAGTTTAGTTTAGAGATGCAGCATGGAAACGGGCCCTTCTGCCCACCGATATCACTCGGTACAGTTTGGTAGGTGTTGGACCTATACAAAGTAAGTGTAATTACTGTACATCCCAGTCCGACTCATGCCGATGAACCAGGAAGTTGATAATACCCTCAGCCCCACCAGTGAAGGAGATGTGCAGTTGCTGTGAAAATGTTTGTTGCACACCAGGCTCTTCTCACACTCACTGACTTTGATTTTCACATCTGTCAAGGTGTATGATATCTATAATTTTTCGGACTTAATTTTATTTAAGTTCTGAAGGGTTCAGAAAAGATTTACGAGGCTGTTGCCAGGATCAGAGGGTGTGAGCTATAGGGAGAAGTTGAGTAGGTTGGGTCCCTGTTCCATGGAGCGCAGGGGGATTAGGGATGATCTTATAGAGGTATACAAAATCATGAGAGGAATAGATCGGGTAGATGCACAGAGTCTTTTACCCTGAGTAGGGGAATCGAGGACCAGAGGACATACTGTAGGGTCAAGGTGAAGGGGAAAAGATTTAATAGGAATCCGAGGGGTAACTTTTTCACACAGAGGGTGGTGGGTGTATGGAACAAGCTGCCAGAGGAGATAGTTGAGGCTGGGACTATCCCATCGTTTAAGAAACAGTTCGACAGGTACATGGATAGGACAGGTTTGGAGGGATATGTATCCAAGCGCAGGCAAGTGGGACTAGGATAGCTGGGACATTGTTGGCCGTTGTGGGCGAGTTGGGACAAAGGGCCTGTTTCCACACTGTATCACTCTATGACTCTATGGCTAACGATCACCTGGTACACTAACACTATCCTACACACTAGGGATAATTTACAATCTTTACCAAAGCCAATTAATGTACAAACCTGTGCGTCTTAGAGTGTGGGAGGAAAACGGAACATCCAGGGACACAGGGAGAACATACAAACTCCGTACAGACAGCACCCATAGCCAGGATTAAACCCGGGTCTCTGGCGTTGTAGGCAGCAACTCCACCGCTGCACCACCTTGCTGCCCTCAAATTCCTGCTACAGTTAAGGGCCTGTCCCACTGTACGAAGTAATTCAAGAGTTCTCCCGAGTTTCCCCTGATTCGAACTCGGAGAATTACGGTAATAGCCGCTCGTAGGTACTCGGGGCTCTCGTGAACATTTTTCAACATGTTGAAAAATCTTCACGAGCTTACCGCGTTTCCCGAGTACCTGCCGTTAGCGTTATGAGCCGCTAAGAGACGTCCCGAGCTCCGACGTACCCGCAACGTACATTCTACGTACTTACCATGAGTTTGATTTTTTTTAAACTTGGGAGAGCTCTTGGGTAAACTCGTATAGTGGGACAGGCCCTTTAATGTAACTTGGCAGATAATACATTCTTGTGAAGCCTATGAAGACCTATGTCTCTGAGGAGATCACATGCTAAATTATATAGAGAACAATGTGCAATCAAAGCAGACCCATCCAGATGAATGAGGCAGTGTGCCAACACCATGTTTCTTGCTCTTTCCCATGAGTGCTGCATTCAGTCATCACCAGCACTTCATTGCCAGGATACTTCAATATTGTGTCTGGAAAACACCAATTAGAGGTGTCCCCATGGCTTAAAATCATCCTGCACCTCGTAAAGGAGAAGAATATTGTGGTCGCAGCAGGTGCTGCAAGGCAAGATACAAGTGAAGCTGAAAAATACTGAAGATTGGTACAGAACTATTTGGCTGCTTCATTAGAGGTTGTGGAAGAGGCTGAAGCACCAAGAGATGCCCTTCACATGGGTGACTCAGTGGCCCTGTGGTAGAGTAGTTGCCTTACTTCACCAGAGACCCAGGTTTGACCCTAACACATGATCCTCGGGTGCTGTCTGTACGAAATTTGTACACTCTCCCTGTGAGCATGTTGTCTTTCTCAGGGTGCTCCGGTTTCCTTCCACACTCCAAAGATGTGCAGACTTGTTGGGTGATTGGCTTCTGTAAATTGTCCCTTGTGTGTAGGATAGAATTAGTGTGCAGGGAATCTCTAAACTGAACATGAGGGTCAGGAAGCTAGAAGGCATTGCGATCACACAACCTGGGATATTAAAAGCCTTGAGACAAGACATGGTGCTATAAGATGCTCATTGATCCCTTACAGGTGATTAAGGTGCTCGAATGTATCGAAGATAGACACAGAAAGCTGGAGTAACTCCGCGGGACAGGCAGCATCTCTGGAGAGAGGGAATGGATGATGTTACTGGTCGAGACCCTTCTTCAGACGCTTGCTGCTCGAATGTATCACTACATGCCACATCCTTTAAACATTTTCAGGAACAGATGTTGCTCAATGCACCATATCATCACTTGCCAACCAAAAATCCCAATCAATGTTCACATGTCCCACCGTGTCCTTACATGCTGAGCATTGTTTACAAATCTCACATTCTCAGCCCAGGGATTGTTCATCAGACATCTTTTCAACTGAGACAGCTGCTTCATCCAAACTCACTGCTGAATATCTTTTGACACATTTCCCTCCCTCTTGCAGGATAAGGTGGTGTGGAAGCAGATGTAGCTACAGTGGCTTTCCGGGGTTTTGGCAGAACTTTTTCTTGCGGCAGTGTTAAGTCAGTTAACTTTCCATCAGCATCTGCCAAGCCACCACTCTAGTCTATTCCAAAATTCACCATCTCCGAAAAGTATCAATACTTGCAGAATTGTAATGCTGTGGTAAACACATGATAACTAACCCATAAGAAATGTATGATCACAATAAATAGCCTTTGGTGGGAGGCATTTGTGTTGCTTAGTGCATGTTCAGCCAACGTTTGAGAGATAATATTAACTCGAGCTTGAGTTGCTAAGAATCCTGCAATTCTATGTCATAAATGAAAGTGCCCTCTATGATAATGGCTTAGGGCACAGATATCCCCACACATAGAAAATGGAGGTTATGGGGAGGGAGGTAGGGGTTGGGGAGGAATTGTTAGATATGCCCTGGAAACCCACAATTCATTGACAGGTGACGTTATCTCACGTACAAAATCATGGAAGGAATAGATCGGGTAGATGCACACTGTCTCTTGCCTAGAGTAGGGGAATCGAGAAACAAAGGACAAATTTAATGTGAAGGAGAAAAGATTTAATAGGAATCTGAGGGGTAACTTTTTCACACAGAGGGTGGTGAGTGTATGGAATGAGCTGCTAGAGGAGGTAGTTGAGGCAGGGTTTAAGAAATAATTAGACTGGTACATGGATTGGACAGGTTTAGAGGGGATATGGACCAAAAGCATGCAAGTGGGACTAGTGTAGATGGTTGGTGTGGGCAAGTTGGACCGAAGGGTTTGTTTCCATGCTATATGACACTATGTTACCCCGAGGCCAGGGAGGTTCCTCGTGAACTACATCTGAAGGTACGGGTGAGAACTTGACTCGCCCCTCCTGTCTAACTCAAGGCCAACTCCACAGTTCCACCGCATGCCTGCCTGGTTTCTACATGATTCTGACCCTGTGTACCAGGGGCCATCCTGGGTCTGTGTCGGATGCCCATCGCTTCTCTCAACAAATTTAAAGACGACCACAATACACTTCAGCCTCTGAACCACCATCCTTATTGTGACCTCCAAACCACCTTTTACTCTTAAGTAGAGACAAAGTGTTGGAGTAACTCAGCGGGTCTGGCAGCATCTGTGGAGAGCGTGGATAGGTGACGGTTCGACATGGGACTCTTCTACAGACTGAAAGTGCAGGGTGGGATGAGAGTCATAAAAATAGGACCTTCAGCGCAACTTGTCCATGACGACCACAATGCCCCATCTACAGTAGTAACACATGCCGGAATTTGGCCCATATCTCTCTAAACATTTTCTATCCATGTACCTCTCCGAATGTCTGTGAAACATTGTTATAGGACCTGCCTAAACTATCATCTCTGACAGCTCATTCCATATCCCCACCATCCTCTGTGTGAAACCACCCTCTGTGCGAATCAGCTAAAACTGATCTGAGAAAGACGATAGTTATTGAGGGTGAATAGGAAGAAATACATCCGACTTCGTGATTTAGAGGAATGGGAAATATTTGGTCTCTGAGGTTTGAGTAGGAACAATTTACTTTTTGATAAGATGTGTTTTTGAATGGCTTAGAACATTAACTTTAGGATTCAGTGATCAGATTTCAGGAAGAGGTAAATGGTAGACCCTGTGCTATGTTATGCTTTTCCATGTATTTAATACCATTTCCTGCAGGAGGCAGTTTGTGCCACAGAGACTGTTCTACTCACAAAATCCTGATGAATCCACTCTTCCCACACATTGCAAGCTCTGATGAATGTTATGTCAGGCACAACTTTGGCTGTATGTTGGTGCCATTTTGCATTTCCATGGGGTTTTTAACAAAGATCTTATAGCGAGCTAGATAGTCCACTCGGTGAAAAATACGTAGTAGGGTCGTGGGCAGAGTCATGGGTAATCTTCGGCCCTATTTCCATAACCGCCTTCCGTCTCCGCACCAAAGATCCCATAGCGGAGACAAAGATACTAGTGCGGAGACAGAAGCCGGTTACGGAAACATCCTCATAAAAATCAAAGGTCTTTGGTAAAAATCATCTCCTCATTTTCTTTCTGCCTCTCTGCCTCACAATAAAAAAGCAAAAAGATGCCTATGTTCCTTCCACATCGTGTGGGGAGTCTGGCCCGGTTCAGCACGGCTGGGATGACAGGGTAAAGTTGCGGGGAGGTTTGCAATGTATTTTTATGTAATGTTGTCCCTTGTCTGGGCCTTGAGTCTGAAATAAAGTTTATCATTATATATAAAAATCTAGAAATATATATATATGTGTGTGGTGTATGATTATATACATCTATATCACATTCATATATGTGTGTATGTGTGTTTTTTCCTACACAATCTAATCAGTTGTATGGCCGCTGAATAAAATCATCCTTAAGTTATACATCAATTGTTAATTTTGCTCAAAACAATGTTATTTTGTTAAATACTTCATTTAGATAACCCCACCATTACAGAGATCTCATTCCACTCTCTGGCTATTGGGAAGACCAGACCCATTTTATTGTTGAAAAGCAATTCCATGGACACAAAAACACATTAAGGAACATTCCAAGAGTAGAGCAACTGGAATCTTCATATTGCTATTATTTTACCAAATACTGCAGTTGTGAACAGTGTGATTAGATGAATTACAGAGTGTGTGTAATACAAAAATCAACTCAAACACAGCACATGAGCCATTTAAAAAAATATATTTTTTAAAACATTAAAAAGGAAATAACAGAATAATAATTTATTAACATATTAATCATTAACAAAAAATAACAGAATTATGAATTGACAGAATTATGAATTATGAATCTAACCCTATATAACACACACACAAGCTGTTCCCCCGCAACGCTGATTACATTGCAAGAGGGTCGAGTTTACTAAAATGGCCGAAGAAAAGGCCCACGTTCCGCTCCATTGCGTACTACATGTCAGCCCATTGGATTTAGCAGGAGTGGGTTATCTTGCTCGCTATAGGATCTTTGCTTTTTTAGCACCTAGAAAAAAAGGTGATGCCGTCCAAATTCAGACAGGCATACAACCAGAGGAAATGTGTAAGAAGGAACTGCAGAAGCTGGTTTAAACTGAAGATAGACACAAAAACTGGAGTAACAGCGGGATAGGCAGTATCGCTGGAGAGAAGGAATGGGTGACGTTTCGGGTTGTGACATCTGAAGAAGGGTCTTGACCCGAAACGTCACTCATTCCTTCTCTCCAGAAAAGCTGCCTGTCCCGCTGAATTACTCCAGGTTTCTGTGTCTATCTACAGTACAACCAGAGGATAGAAGTGGGAATAGAGAGCAAGGAAGACATCAGTGCTCATGGGATTGTAGGGCTTTGGAATGTACAACATGCCTTAGTGGTTGAATCAGAGCTAGTTTAAGAATTAATTATAGTTTAGATAGATATTTAAAGGAAGCATGAGTAAATGAATAATGGAATAGGATTAGACACATAGGATTAGATCTACTGTTCATGCAAATGATAAATGCCAACATGGTGGTTGGTTTTAATGCCTTGCTTCTGGGTTGCAATTTACATGAAATAGTTCTAAATCCTGCCTTTATGAAACACCCATCTGCCACATCTCCAAACACCCTCAACACATTAAAACAAATGGACCAATTTACATGCACACAGACACAGACACAGACAAATAGACACACACGCACACACACACGCACACACAAGCACACACACATACACACATACTATCATTTCCTTTTACTTTGTATTTGAAAATCTACTTTAATTATTAATTGGGTCAAATAGATAAGAGACAATAAAATGAGTCGAATAGCGTCACTGACCCATAAGAATGGCACACATGACTTGTTTAATTATTGGATGCGGAGGTTTTTTGTTAGGGGGAGGAGGTGGTGAGGAGCGAGGGGAGCTGGTGAATCTAACTTGCAATTCATTTGATTCTCTACACAAAGCTTTTTCAAAGAATTTTAATCTAAAACCATGGTGAAATAGAAGCTCTATTATCAATAATGCTCAAATAATGTTCAACAGGTTTCCATAGTTTCATTACCTTGAATGGAAGGTTAGTTCTCATCAGAGGGCTGACAGGGAAAGGTAATGTCTTTACTTTTTCAGCTTTGTCTCCCTCTCTCATGAGTGATAGCCGTCGGGTAACTTTACATATTTCTTAATGCAAGATCTTAAATAAAGAGTTTTAAAGTCATACAGTGTGGAAATAGGTCCTTCAGCCAAACTTGCCCACAGTGGCCAACATGTGGGCTCGCTCCCGTGAGGGCGGTCCGGCTCGGGGCTGGAACGGCGCTCCCGTGAGGGGCTGTGATGCTCCCGTGAGGGCGGCCTGGCGCAGGGCTGAGACTCTCCCGTGAGGGGCTGTGGCACTCCCGTCGGGGCGGCCCAGCCCGAGGGTGGAACGGCGCTCCCGTCGGAGCGGCCCAGCTCGAGGGAGGAACGGCACTCACGTGAGAGCGATCCGGCTAGGGGCTGGAACGGTGCTCCGGTGGCTGGGACGGCGTTCTGGGGGCGGTGACCTGAGTCCGGGGTTCAGCCACGGGCCGGCTGCTGCGTCCGCTGGACTGGAGGGCGGCAGCTTCGACCACCCCGGGCCGCGGTGTTTGAGCCGGCCCGTTTGCGGGGTTCGGTGAGCCGCGGGACTGGTTGTACCATCGCCCGGTGGGGTATCGCCTCAGCTCAGAGGGAGAAGAGGAGGGAAGAGACTGCAGCCCTAAGATTTTTGCCTCCACCACAGTGAGGAGGTGTTTGGAGGACTCACTGTGGTGGATGTTAATTAGTGTTTGTTGTTGTTTATTATTGTATTATTGTATGTATGACTGCAGGCACGAAATTTCGTTCAGACCATAAGGTCTGAATGACAATAAAGGTAATTCTATTCTATTCTATCTATTCTATTCTATGTCCCAGCTACACTAATCCCACCTACCTGCGCTTGGTCCATATCCTGTCCTATCCATGTACTGTTTCTTAAACATTAGGATAGTCCCAGCCCCAACTACCTCAACTGACAGCTTGTTCCATACACCCACCACTCTATGTGTGAAAAAGTTACCCCTCCGATTCCTATCAAATGTATTCCCCTTCACCTTGAACCTATGTCCTCTGGTTCTCAATTCCCCTACTCTGGGTCAGAGACTCTGGCCAAAGTTGACTGGAAAGATACCCTCGCAGGGATGACAGTTGAACAACAATGGCAGGTATTTCTGGGAATAATACAGAAGGTTCAGGATCAGTTCATTCCAAAGAGGAAGTAAGATTCCAAGGGGAGATAGGGGCGACCGTGGCTGACAAGGGAAGTCAGGGACATTATAAAAATAAAAGAGAAGAAGTACAACATAGCAAAGATGAGTCGTGGTCTTTCTAGTAAAAGAAATCTTGACTAACTTTTCTCCCCCAAATTTTGCTCTAGTTAAATCAGCTATCTTATCACAGAGTGAAAATTACTTATTTTCATGCCACATTTTTAGTAGTGTAAAATTCATTAAGGATCATGAATTGAAAGCTAATAAATGTCATCTTTACATTTTGGATAACGGAGGCACATAACTCAAAACCTGAACAGTGTGATGAATCTCTATGTGTGCGGGATCAAATGTATGCATTTTCCATTTCATTTTATTTTTAATATTATTTAAAGGAAATTAATCCTTTAGCATTGGCCTTTTGGGCCATAAGTTTTATCCTTGTAGAAGGTGTAGAGGTTATCTGCTGCTGCTTTCACTAAATAACATTGAACATGAAGAGCCTGCTATCACTGAATGAAGGAAGAATCAACTCTTCCATAATGTTCACTCAGATGGTGATGGGTGTATGGAACAAGCTGCCATAGCAGGCAGGTACTATAATAGCAGTCAAAACACACTTGGACAGGTGCATGGTTAAGAAGGGTTTAGAGGGATATGGGTCAAAGTGGGAAATGGGATTAGTTTAGATGGAGCACCTTGGTCAGCATGGATGAGTTGGGCCAAAGGGCCTGTTTCTGTGCTGTATGACTCTCACACTCTATGATCCTTGCTAGCTGATGTAAGTTAATCAAGTTATGTATTTCCCATGTGTGAGCTGACACATATTTTTACACCTTTGTGCAAAAGTACTGAGCATAAAATATAATAATTTGGTGGTGTCAAATTTAAGCAAAGCATAGTTTGTTCTTGCTAGAATGTCAAATCCCTACTGGGGTAATGCCCATGAACTGATCCCTGCCAATTTAATTGCAGTACTTGTTGCATGTTAACTGTAGAGCACTGTTTGACTTCCATCCCCATTAGGGCATCACTCAGTTGGCAATAAGAAGGTTGCAGCTCCTGCTGGTGTAAGGATTGTGCCTAATCCTTGCTTGTATTTGGTCAGATTCTACCCCTACAGGTGAATGAACAGTAATAATAATAATAATAATAATAATAATAATAATAATAATAATAATAATAAACTTTATTATGGACTCAAGGTCCAGACAAGGGGCAACATTACATTAAAAATGCATTGCATATTAAATATCATAAAATACATATAAAATCTTAGACTATCACTTATAAAAACATCATAATTTATATATAAAAAATAAAAAAAAACACAATGCTTAAGTTAAAAATCCAGATTAAAAGATGATCAATGTCCTACAACGAGACAACGATACCAGTGTCTCCACAGCTGGGATTCGTAGCGTGCAGTGCTAACCCTTATGTTTGTCAAGGCCACAATAAGCACATTTTTGGAGTCATTTATCCTGCAAATGAATTTATACATGTGGTGTCTAAGGATAGCTTCTAAAGTACTGACTCCTGCAGCCACAAACATATTACTGGCACTACACCATCTAGGTTGCCTTAGCAGTGTTCTCATGGCATCGTTATATGCCACCTTTAGCCTCTGCATACTTGTCTTTAAATAGTTCGACCAAAGGTGCGCAGTGTAGAGTGGTGTGCAGTATGCTCTAAATAGCGACATCTTCACCACATCTGCACACGCACCAAATTTACGCAAGAGGATATTCGCCTGTACATACAGCATGCGTCGTTGCTTATAAATATCCTCATCATCTGTCATTTGTTCTGTAATAATAAGCCTTAGATATTTTATCTTATTACAGACACTAAGATTGTTGTCAGACAATTTAAAATCAGGATATTTATTCCATTCCCTTTTACCCTGCACGTTCACCCCTTTTGTCATTTATTCTTTTCCACCTTCCACCCTTTAGTTTAGTTAAGTTCAGAGATACAGCACGGAAACAGGCCCTTCGGCCCACCGAGTCCACACCGACCAGCGATCCTCACACACTAACACTATCCTGCACACACTAGCGACAATTTACATTTATACCGAAGCCAATTAACCTACAAACCTGTACATTTTTGGAAACCGAAGATCTTGGAGAAAACCCATGCAGGTCACGGGAAGAACATACAAACTCCTTACAGAAAAGCACCCGTAGTCAAGATCTAACCCAGGTTCCTGGCAATGTAAAGACAGCAACTCTACTGGTTCGCCACCATGCTGCCCTTTCATAGAGCTTCCTGCCTGTGTCTTCCCCACAGTTGCTCTACCCGTGCATGAAGTTAAAACCTGGTACAGCTCGAACATCTATAACATTTTAAAGAAAGGTCACTGGCTGGAAGCACAATATTTGTTTCTCCCTCCACAGCTGTTGCTCTGCCCACTGATTATTTGCAACACTTTCATTTTTTATTACAGTAGAGGTATTTTTTTATATAATTGACTGACAAAGGAAACTTGAAATCCAAGAATGTTATGTTCTGTAGCCAAATAACATAAACATGTTTCTGTTCCTAATAATAAAAATACATTCCACTTGCATGAAATCGGAGAGAACCAAGGGCAGAAACTGCTTTGCAGGTCATATACCTCTTGAATGCCGGTACAGATCATTTGGTGTCTCGGTAGTACAATGTATTCACAAAGGGAAGCTCGATTTATGCGGTAAACTATACGCAGTTCCTCAGAGTGGCTCAAGTCAATGCTGTAAGCATGTTCGACTTTAATAATCTGGCACTAAAACTGATTGCTTCTCTGTGACTGAAAATTGGAGGTTTAGGAAGGAAATGAAGCAGGGAGTGTCTCAGTTAGAAGCACTTAGTGGCGAACCCTGTGCCAACATTGTGATTGTGTTTATTTAGATAATTCCGGTGCCAATGAATCCGGAAAGGAATATTTATCCAGCTATTAGATGGTGCTACTTCTGCCAGCTTGGTATATTTGCTATTACTCTTGACACCAGATTAAAAGGTTGTGGGTTGGCGATCTATGCTGGAATCTGAACTCATAATCTCAGAGGATTTATACTCTCCTACGCACAGGGGATTGACCGTTTGTTTTTCATTCAGTCACGAGATGCAGACTTTGCTCCTCTCTTTCTATTCACTGGATCTCTGCACTTGCTGAAAATCTGTCACATTATTTCAGTGCTGTTCCCATTGGAATTTGCACGTGTGGTGTACAAGTGTGAGGGGCGGCACAGCGGCGCTGCGGTAGAGTTGCTGCCTTACAGCGCCAGTGACCTGGGTTCGATTCTGACTACGGGTGCCGTCTGTACGGAGTTTGCACGTTCTCTCTGTGACCGCGTGGGTATTCCCCAGACGCTCCAGTTTCCTCCCACATTCCAAAGAGGTACAGATTTGTAGGTTAATTGGTAGGTTGCAAATTGTCCCTTGTGTGTAGGATAGTGTTAGTGTATGGGTAATCACTGGTTCATAGGTTCATAAGTTCTAGCAGCAGAAGTAGGCCATGCAGCCCATTGTGTCTACTCCGGCATTCAATCATGGCTGATTTATCTTTCCCTCTCAACCCCATTCTTCTGCCATCGTCCCATAACCCCTGGCACCCTTACGACATGATCAGCATGGACTTGGTGGGCCGAATGGGCTGTTTGCATGCTGTATCTCAAAACCAGACTAAACTGAACAATACTAAAAAGAGAAAAAAAGAAATCCCATTCACTTACCCAACCAATCACCATTACAAAATGTCTCTACTTTAGACTGGAATCTCCCTAACTACTGCCCTGAAATGTCAGCCGTGACATTTTGTGCCCTTTAGCGGATTTTTTTTTGGGGGGGTGGGGGCTTTAAACACTATTCCAACTTATTTGTTAATTCTGCCACTGGACCAAGTTAAAATCCTCCTTTATTTTTCATGTTCTTAAAGATTCTTATGGTGACCCCTGGGCAGAATCCAATCTTTGAAGTTAGGCTTAAACCCAAGGCTGTTTTTTGCATAGTTCACAAGTGATTTACTTTAACTATCTAGCAGTAACTTGATTGCCAAAACTAGATTTTAATATGTTCACGACAGGACTGCAGCATTCCTGAGATAATCTTTGCTTCACATTGGTAGACCCTTTTCTTTGAAAACCTGGATCTGCTTGGAGCAGCTTTTGGATAACATACCTATTCTGCCAAAATAAATCACCACTGGATTGTGGTTGTGTTTAGATCAGAATTAAATTACACGCATATGATAAAAGATATTTCAAGAATTATACTGCTGCATTTCAAATAGCAACAACCTGTAATTTGAAAACATTTTAAGTTTGTACTGCATCTATATTAATGATACTTATTTTACATTGATGAATACTAAGTTTCATTAATGTAGGAATAACTAATGATAACTACATGAGGTTCATCATTGAGGCTGCAATATTTTCCATATTTTCTATTTTTTATTATGATTAGATTGATTATTTTTTGTCAAGGGAGGGGTGTTACAGTTGCAGAATGTTTGTGCTTCAAAGAGTTGTGGCTCTCTTGGGGATTTCCAGCAAACATCCTCTGATGGCTTTACAGGAACATTAGCTTCCTGCATCAAAGACATGAAATAGCTAAAATAAGGAAGTCATGCAGCATGGAAACAGGCCCTTCGGCCCAGCTTGCCCACACCGGCCAACATGGTCCAGTTATACTAGTCCCATCTGCCTGCGTTGGGCCCATATCCTGCCCTATCCATGTACCTGTCTAACTGTTTCTTAAGTGTTGGTACAGTCCCTGCCTCAACTGCATTCTCTGGCAGCTCGTTTCATACACCCACTGCCCTTTGTGTGTAAAGATTACCCCTCAGATTCCTATTAAATCTTTTCCCCTTCACATTAAACCTATGTCCTCTGGTCTTCGATTCCCCTACTCTGGGCAAGAGATTCTGTGCATCTACCTGATCTATGATTTTATACACCCCTATAAAATCACCCCTCATCCTCCTGCACTCCAAGGAATAGAGTACCAGCCTACTCAACCTCTCCCTATATTTCAGACCCTCGAGGCCCTGTACCAAACAATTCTATAGGCAGTTATTTTCTAACCATGTCTAACATAGGAGTCACAGTGGCACAATGGTAGTGTTGCTGCTTAATGCCCCTGTCCCGCTTAGGAAACCGGAACGGAAACCTGTGGAAACTTTGCGCCCCACCCAAGGTTTCCGTGCGGTTCCCGGAAGTCCCCGGAGGTTTTTGTCAGTCTCCCTACCTGCTTCCGTTAACTGCAACCTCTGGCAACCACCTGCAACCTCCGGGAACCGCACGGAAACCTTGGGTGGGGCGCAAAGTCTCCAGAGGTTTCCGTTCAGGTTTCCTAAGTGGGACAGGGGCATTACAGTGTCACAGACTCAAGTTCAATCCTGACTTTGGGTGCTGTCTGTATGCAGTTTGTACATTCTCCCCGTAACTGTGTGGGTTTTCTCCAGGTGCTCCTCTTTCCTCCCACATTCCAAAAATGTACAGATTCGTAGGTCAATTGGCTTCAATAAAATTATAAATTGTCCCTGGAGCATTGGATAGTGTATGGGGTGATCGCTGGTTGGCGCAGACTCAGTGGGCCAAAGGACCTGTTTCTGTGCTGTATCTCTAAAGTCTAGAGTCTAACACATAAAATGGTAATGCTGTTGATGCTTGGTGTACACCTATTACTCACTAGTTACTTGGAAAAATGATGCAAATGTCAGCAACCATGCTCTGCAGCTGTCGGCGGGGAGTCGACTGAAAGTGCAGATCTACAAGAAAGAAGAAAGAACTGACTTGAAAAGTGCAAATAGGAAACTGTTGATTAACCTTGCACCTGCTTATGAGATTAAAACGCATCAGCAATTTGCTTTGATGCCTCCGTTCTAGCCAAAGATGATGATGCAACATCAGGAACAAATTTTGCAGCAATATTCATAAATCTTGACCCCACCCCAAGGCAGACAGATCTTCTGATGACACAACCTCGCATATTGATCAATCAAAGATCATTAGCTTGGTCTACAGTAACAGAAAACTGAATGTGATTCAGGGGACTGGTTCAAAAACTATAAAAAAATTTAGAAACAAGGAACTGCAGTTGCCATTTTACACAAAGGACATCATGTGTTGGAGTAACTAAAGGTCGGGCAGCATCTCTGGAGAACATGGTGAGCATACGTGACATTTCAGGTCAGGGCCCTTCTCCAGACTGATTGCACAGGGAGGGGGGGAGGGGAATCAAAATTCAGACAGAGTATGGTTTGGAATCTGCAAAGCATTGCCTGAGGATGCAGGCGCATCACAATAGTTCAGAAATGTCTTGACAGTCATGTGAATCAGTAGGGCAGAGAGAGCTATGGGCCAAATGCAGATAAATGGGATCAATATAGATAAGTACAATGGTCAGCATGGACATGGTGGGTCGAAGGGCCTGTTTCAGTGTTGTATGACTCCATGACTGACTCTAATAGCAAATTACATTTTTTTCTGAAAGATCTCTGTCACAGAGCTTGCATAAACATTCCATTCAATCATAGGACAATGCATCGACACATATCTGTCATAGCTTTTACATTATCTGCTCTGGAACCAGGGCTACTCCAACTTAATGTGTTTGAAGGAACTGGTTTACACCAAAGCTAGGCACAACATACTGGAGGAACTCAGCGGGACAGGCAGCATCTCTGGATAGAAGGGATGGGTGACGTTTCGAGACGTCACCCATTCCTTCCTTCTAGAGATGCTGCCTGTCCTGCTGAGTTACTCCAGCAGTTTGTGTCTTACTCCAACTTAAGGCATTGATCTGGAGTATATACACTCATTGTGCACACAGTATGCATGTTCAGAGTTTCTGGTCATTGTTGATCAATTCACTAAAGCAAAGTAGGGTTTTACACAAAACATTCATAAGACAATAGTCCCTTATCAATTTACCACGTCTATTCACTCCAAGAAATATATTGTTTTCTTGCCTCCAACTGCATGGTTATATTTTCCAGGATCCCCATATGCCATTATTTTTGGAAGTGGTGCAATTTGGCTCCTCTAGTATCTTTGATTTGAAGTATATATCACTAAATGTTTTATATTTAAAATACCAAACCAACTGCTTTTTATTTCCCCAATCAAATTCCACATGGTTAATCGAGCATGACCTGTCCTTTTGACATCGTTGTCACCTGGCTGACTTTTGCTTTTCTAAAGGTTGGAAGATGTACCTTCCACTATAGACTCAAGGACCTTTCTTCAAACTGTTAATATTTTGAGGTGTTAAAGAGAGTGAAACCTGTTTCCGAGATGGGATTTGTAATATTGTACAGCATATTAACTGGCCTGCCATGAATGAGGAAGTGTGAAAGGAAATATTTCTTCTTCAATACATGCAGGGAAGGCAGCTACAATTTGGCGAACATCAGTGTCCGTGTGACTTGTATATTTCCACAGCTTTAAAGAAAGAAAAGAAGGGCCAAAATAATTTAAATGAGATGAAATAAATCATCTATCTATCTATCTATCTATCTATCTATCTATCTATCTATCTATCTATCTATCTATCTATCTATCTATCTCTCTATCTATCTATCTATCTATCTATCTATCATAAATCAGATGAAATAGATCCTCCATCTACTCCATCCGCCCCTGGAAAGTGGGCCACATAATCAAGGACCACTCACACCCTGGTTATTCCCTCTTCTCCCCTTTCCCGTCGGGCAGAAGATATAAAAGCTTGAGAGTAAATACCACCAGATTGAAGAACAGTTACTTCCCCGTTGTCATCAGACTCTTGAAAGGACGGCTCAAAAGCTGAGTATGTATTCCTGATTTCCCAATTAACCTCATTGAAGCCCCTGCATTTTCTTAACTTGCACTTTCTCTGTAGCTATAACACCACAGAGGGGACACAATGGCGCAGGGACAGACTTCTTCTTCTTGCGTATGGCGTGCACAGCCTAAAGTTGTAAGACAACTTGTTCTGTTTGATCTTCTGTTTGTGCACGCCAGGTTGATTGCATTCGTTGAAACAGGGTGGACCACGTGAAGGTTGCAATCTCCCACCCCGCAGAGATAGAGTTGCTGTCTTACTTTGATCATGACTGTGGGTGCTGTCTGTACGGAGTTTGCACGTTCTCCTTATGACCGTGTGGGTTTCTCCAGGTACTTTAGTTCCTTCCCACATTCCAAAGATATGCAGTTTAGGTTAACTGACTTCTATAAATTGTCCCCGGAGTGTAGGGTAGAATTAGTTTAATGGTGATCGCTTGTCAGTGTGGGCTCGGTGGGCCTGTTTCCACACTGTATCTCTAAACTATGTTAAATTAAACTATATTCTATGTTGTTATTTATTTGTTATCTCTTATTTCACTACCTGCTGCGTTCATATATGGTTTGATTAGAATCATGTGTGGATGATTTAAATGGATAGCACGCCATTGATTTAAATCGATGCAGAGAAAAGATTTTTCATTGTATCTTGGTACATATGATAATAATAAACCAATACCAATCCCAAATAAAAAGGGTCCCCACCCAAAATTTCATCTACTCATGCGTTCCGGGGATGCTGCCTGACCCGCTGAGTTACTCCAGCACTTTGTGTCTTTTTTTTGCCATTACATGTCTAGATTGCTTGTGATGTGAAAATCTTTTTTCTCGGAAGCCAGCTTGGAAAGACATTGTACAACATAACCCAAAGATTGAATGGACTTGATTTTTTTTTTTAATTTCTAACTAATTAATGCATGACTAGACCAGTAGGGATATAAAGAATTCCACATTTGAAACTCTGCGAAAAAAGACCTGGGTATAATTTCAGAATCGTGGGAATGGGAACATAGCGCTGAAAAAAATCTTTAAATGGGAAAGACGTTTCAAAGGGCATTTCATGTGTTTTCAGCTTTGCTGACTCACAGCTGAGTGCCAAGTCAATCATCCTTATGTTTTTCTTTATCAGTTAGGAATTGGATTGAGACCATCACAGACACATTTCACATTAGGTTCTTGCTACCAACAGAGTGAAATGAGAGATTCATCTCTTATGTAGGAGGAAGAGCAATGGAGGACCTGGCATGGGGGGGGGAGAGAAATGGACAAGAGGGGGGAGGGGACAAAGGACAATGGGGATTCAGTGTGGGGGAACTGTTGAGGGGGGAAGGGGAGTGGGGGACAAGAGGGGGAACCAGCATGCTTTGTAACTTTGTCTGCTATTTGTATACATTGCGAATGCAAGGCAAAGAATCTCACTGTGCCTAGTCACATGTGACAATAAAGTATTCCTATTCCTATTCTACATTTTTGGAACTGTGACAGGGCAATGCTTTAACTCACTGAGCTGTCCGTACGCCCAAGCAAGACTTCACTACACTACATCTCTGCAGCAAATCCTTTTCAAGCCTCTGTGGATTAAAGCAGATACAGATACTGAATGTCCAGATTCATGTTTGCAACTCTACTGTCGATAAGGATTGATTAGGTTTAGGAGAGAGGGTTACAGAGAACTGTCATCACCATGGTAACCATGTAAATTCATAACTATGAATAATTTACATAAATAAGGTAGAACTTGAAAGGGAAACGGTCGCATTGAGGGTCATATTTCCTTTAGCAGTGCTTCTGTACTGCCAATATGTGATCTTCCTTTATAAATGGAGTTTGCTTGATAAAACCAGCATTTGAATGATGAATAAAATTATAGAAGATATTTCAAACATTTGCTTATTTGAAATCATGTTTTTATAATGTTGAGTGAATGTCAGGGGCATTGAACAGCATTTAAAACTCTTCAGAGATTCGACAGTGGGCTAACAGTGCTTTGCCAGCTGCTACAGCTGTCATGGGGACTTCAAGCATAGGCCTTTCTCAGTGCATCACTGAAGACCCTGGCACATGTGACGTGGGGCGGCACAGTGGCGCAGCGGTAAAGTTGCGGCCTTACAGCGCTTGAAGCGTTGGAGACTAGGATTCGATCTCGACTATGGGTGCTGTCTGCACGGAGTTTGTACGTTCTCGCCATGACCGCGTTGGTTTTCTACTAGATCTTCAGTTTCCTCTCACACTCCAAAGACGTATAGCTGTGTAGGATCATTGGTTAGATGTAAATATAAATTGTCCCTAGTGTGTGTGTAGGATTGTGTTAATGTGCGGGGATCGCTGGTCAGTG
Organism: Leucoraja erinaceus; assembly: GCF_028641065.1. NCBI lineage: Eukaryota > Metazoa > Chordata > Chondrichthyes > Rajiformes > Rajidae > Leucoraja > Leucoraja erinaceus. The sequence goes on along the minus strand of NC_073388.1, from coordinate 15,178,543 downwards.
CGGAGTCGGTGGGCCGAAGGGCCTGTTTCCGTGCTGTATCTGGAAATTAAAAACTAAACTAAACATCGCTAGGTATGATTCCAGAATCCAGCGCATTTGGTCTGGCAAAAAAGAAGGGAAGAAATCTAGAAGAGAGGAGGGTCAGGACCACAAGTGGCAGGTAATAGGTGAACACAGGCAGGGTTTTTGTTTAAATAGGGAGATGGTTGTACAAAGGCCAAAGGTAAAAAAAAATGTGTGAGACAAAAGGATTGAAGAGTTGTGAATTGTGAAGCCAGAGGAAGGAATGTAGGTGAAGGGGGAGCGGAGAGCAGAAATGAATGTGGATCTAGGTTTAGCACAGGGGAGGGATTGGGGAAACAAAGTGGGGATGTGGGGGAGATAGGGGATGGGGAGGGAGGTTGTTAGAGGTTACCTAAAATGGGAGAATTCAATATTCATACTGTTGGATTGTAAGCTACCAAGCGGTATTTGCATGTGGCCTCAGTCTGGCAATGGAGGAGGTACGGGACAGATAGGTCAGTGTGGGAATTGGAAGAGGCGTTAAAATGGTTAACAACTGGGAGATCCAGTAGGCCTTGGTGGACCGAACCCAAGTGTTTGGCGAAACTGGTCACTGTTGCTCTGAGTACCACAAAATGGCATAGTGGTAGAGCTGCTGCCTTACAGCGCCAGAGACCCAGGATTGATCCTGACTATGGGTACTATCTGTACAGAGTTTGTACATTCTCCCTGTGACCGTGTGGGCCTTTTCCGGGTACTCCCGTTTCCACACACATTCTAAAGTCTCCAAGGACGTAAAGGATTATAGGTTAATTAGATTCAATAAAATAGTAAACTGTCCCTAGTGTGTAGGGTGCTGTTAGTGTACGGAGTGATTGTAGGCCGTTGCAGACTCAGTGGGCCAAATGGGCCTGTTTCCATGCTATCCCTCTAAGGTCTAAAGTAAAAGTCTAAAGAGCGTACACCTTGCTGATATACAGGAGGCCACAACGGGAACATCGGATACAGAAGATGAGGTTAGAGGAGGTGCACATGAACCAGGAAGGAATGCTGGGGTCCCTGGATGGTGGCGAGGGAGGAGGTATAAGTCCAGGTGCTGCATATTTGCGCTGGAGTGATTTTCAAATACAGGAAGTGATGGAGGCAGAAAAGGTTTTGTAGCATTTTGTAGCAGGATTTGGAAACATCGGTTTCCAATGATAAACGATTAAACACTGCAAGGCTCTCATCATGTCTGGTAGTATTGAGACTCTGAAAGGCCCAGGAGGATGTTTGGTTACTGTAGTGGTTTATTTTTGATGCAAAAAACAGAGCCTTTGGGAATGTGTCTTAATAAACTCACATCAAAGCAAAAAGTGCATTATTGGCAGAGGAAATAAATCTCTTCCTGGTGGTGTTAGTACTCACCCAGTAAAAAGCTATTACATTCTTGTGGATAGCAAAAGTGACAGGTCCTTCTGTGTTTTTATTTATATACCAGTTAGCAGTAGCACATTTGGTTATGTGTTTTTCTACAAGTTTAGCATGCAAAATGCACGCACCACATTCTGTCGTCCATATCTCTTACAGAGTTCTTACACTCTACAATTTTACAGCCATAAAGATAAATTTCTTATCCAGAATAATGCTGGTATGCAGTCCTGTCTTTTGCTGCTGCCCGCTGCTCACAACCACTGGACACTGTTGACAACCCTGAGGCTGGGCTCTCACTGTTAAGAACCCAACCCCCTGTCTCCGCAGACCATGGGAGTGAAGGGAGTACTGACCTGCTGACATCCAGGAATGCAGACAACCAGCCTTGGCTCCAACCTCTACTGTGGGAAACATAAACAGTGAAGGGGTGGTGGACGGGTGATTCAGTGGGATGGCAGAGGCAGGGGGAGATAGAGATAGTGAGACAGAGAGAGGTAATCGGAAGGAGAGGGAAATTGATAAGGTAAGATAAGGTATTCCATGCAACAATATACAGTGGAGAAGGAGATGAGGCACTGCCTGATCTCCTCCAGGCACCAAGTCTGGACTTGGATCCATTGATTGAAAGCTGGGGCATGGATTGGTTCACACTGCATCCTCCAAGCACTACCTCTACTCTTATTTTCCCTTTTTCTCCCTTTCCTCCCCTTCCATGTGATTGCACTCCTCCCCACACTTTATGTCCCCTCTCTCGATTTCTATTCCCCATTTTCCTTCCTTCACTCTACACATAGGTTGAAGGTGAAGGGAGGTGAAGGGGAAAAGATTTAATAGGAATCTGAGGGGTAATGTTTTCACACAAAGGGTGGTGAGTGTATGGAACATGCTGCCAGATAAGCTAGCTGAGGCAGGGACTATCCCAACATTTATGAAACATCTTGACAGTTACATGGATTGGACAGGTTTGGAAGGATAAGGACCAAACGCGGGCAGGTGGGACTAGTATAGCTGGGACATGTTGGCCGGTGTGGGCAAGTTGGGCCAAAGGGCCTGTTTCCACACTATGACTATGACAATCACTCTTTCAAACTTCAAATACTCTCTCTCTCTCTCACAAAGTAACCACATCCCCTCCAGCCCCACATCCACTCTCTCTGTCTGCCCAACACTCCCTCTCTACCTCAAGCAGCATCTCTGCCCCTCTCCATGCCCTCCGTTCATTCATAATTAGTGTTTTCTTGTGCAGTAGTTGAATTATTATTGTTGCATGTACTGAGGTACAGTGAAAAGCTTTTGCTGCATGCTATCTAGTCAAAGAAAAGACTGTACATGATTACAATCAAGCCATCCACAGTGTACAGATACAGGATAAAGGGTGCAACATTTAGTGCAAGATACAGTCCAATAAAGTCTGATTCAAGACCAACTCCAGCTGGTGAAAGGACAATCCAGTTGCCTGACAACAACTGGGAAGAAACTGTCCCTGAATCTGGAAGTATGCGTTTTTAAACTTCTGTACCTTTTTTGTGGTGGAAGAAGGGAGAAAAGGGAGTACCTGTGGTGAGACTGGTCTTTGCTTATGTTGGTGGCCTTGCAGAAGCAGTGTGAAGTGGGGTTGGAGTCAATGAAAGGGAGGTTGGTTCGAGTGATGGTCTGAGCTACGTTGACAATTCTCTGTAATTTAATGTGGTCTTGGATGGAGCTGTTCCCAAACCATGATGTGGTGCATTCTGATAAAATGCTTTATAGACAAAAGTCAATAGACAATAGGTGCAGGAGTAGGCCATTCGGCCCTTCGAGCCAGCACCGCCATTCAATGTGATCATGGCTGATTATCCCTAATCAGTACCCTGTTCCTGCCTTCTCCCCCATATCCCCTGACCCCGCTATCTTTAAGAGCTGTATCTAGCTTGCTCTTGAAAGTATCCAGAGGGCCAGCCTCCACCGCCCTCTGAGGCAGGGAATTCCACAGACTCACAACTCTCTGTGTGAAGAAGTGTTTCCTCGTCTCCGTTCTATTGGCTTTAGAAGTTGGAGGGGGTTATTGGTGATGACCATATTTCCTAAGCCTTCTCAGGAAGTAGGTGTTCCTTTCTTGGCCATAGCTTTGAGGTGGCTGGTCCAGGCCAAATTGCTGGGGATATTTATTCCTAAGAACTTGAAGCTTTCAACTTCAGCACAATCAATGTATACCAGCGTGTGTGTACTGTTTTACTGTACATCCTGAAGTCAATCACAACCACATTTGTCTTGCAACTTTAAGGACTTGTTTGGTGTCTTACGATGTTCTTAATCTCCTTCCTGTACTTAACTTATCATTATTTGATATCTGGCCCGCCACTGTAATGTCGTCTACAAACCTGTAAATTGAGTTGGATTGGTATTTGGTTGCACAATCATGAATGTTTACGAAATATAACAGGGGGTTGAGAATATATCCTTGTGGGGAACCAGTGGCGAGGATTATCGTAGAGGATGATTTGTGACCTATCCTCACTGATTTTGGTCTGTTGGGCAGGAAGTCGAGGATACAGTTGCAGAGAGGAGTGCTGACTCCAAGTTCCACCAGTTTGAAGATGGTCTTGGTTGTGATGATGGTATTGAAAGCAGAGCAGTAGTCTACGAATAGGACAAGGCACAAAATGCTGAAGTACTGTAACACAGCAGGTGAGGTAGCATCTCTGGTGAAAAGGAATCGGTGATGTTTCGGGTTGAAACCCTTATTTCTTTTCTCCAGAGATGCTGCCTGACCTGCTGAGCTACTCCAGCATTTTGTGTCTATCTACGGTGAAAACCAGCATCTGCAGTTCTTTCCTACATGTCTATGAATAGTTGTCTGATGTAGGTGTCCTTGTTATCCAAGTGTTCCAGTGATGAGTGCAGGAAAAGGGAGATGATATCAGCTATGGACCTGTTGTGGCAGTAGGTGAACTGCAGTTGATCAACGTTCCTTAGTAGGCTTGATTTAATGTGTGCCATAACCAGCCTCTCAAAGCACTTCATGATGGTGGACATCAAGGCTACTAGATGGTAGTCATTAAGGCATGAGATCTTGCTTTTCTTTGACACCAAGGCTAAGGTGTTCTTGAAGCAGCTGGGTATCTCAGAATGGAGTTTGGAGAGATTACTTATGTCTGTGAACACTTCCACTAGTCGGTCCCACAGTTCCTATGGATGCGACCAGGGACTCCATCTGGACCAGTTGCTTTCCGTGGCTTCACCCTCAGGAAGGCCAATCTAACTCTGCAACAGCTTCTAGGAAAAGGTGCACTCGAGTATGATGGGACCGGTGTCATCACCCTGCTGGCCTTGTGATCAAAGTGAGCCTAAAATGCATCAAGTTCACCAGGGAGTGCCACGCTATTACCAGTGATGTAGCTTGAATTTACTTTGCAGCCAGTTATAGTATTCAGGCCTTGCCACAGTCGACGGATGTCCGAGTGATCATACTGGGACTCATGTTTGTCCTGGTGTCATATCTTGTCATTCCTAATAGCTTTGTGGTAATTATAGTAATCAATATTGATATTCCATTACGATTTTAAAATGTGATAAAACCACAATAAACATTATATTTTTGCAATTAAATCAATAGTAATGACTTTTTAATCACTTGAGAGCCTTCATTGTAATGTTAAAGATGCTGATAATGTTGTTTTACATTACTTTATAATGCTATTATCTTAATGGAGAAGATGGCAACATAAACATTACTGTTTTGCAGATTTTGTTTAATAAGTTAGTTGAAATTCTGTTTGTTACGCTTTTCTCAATTTGTTCGACGATTTTGCATTGTAATTATATTTTAAAATTTTCTTTATAAGAAAGCCAAATTTCTTAAATATTGGAAGCTTTTCTTAAACTTGAGATGTGGTGGACTCACAATGTTAATGGAGACACAAGGAACAGCAGATGCTTGTTTATATTATAATTGACAACATGCTGGAGTAACTCAGAAGGTCAGGCAGCATGTCTGGAGAACATGGATTGGTGATGCTTCGGGTCGAGACACTTCTTCAGACCAAATGTTAATGGTTTGCATCTAAATAAAGCACTGCAGCATTCCTAGTTCCTTAAACAAGAGGATTATAGAAGCATGGAAATATATGGCATCCAAGGAGGCTATTCAGCCCATCTTGCTAGCACCAAACAGCTACCCAGACTAGTTCCAGATTCAGCTCAGTGCAAATGCTGAGTTGCTAATTCAACATATTTCCAGAGCATTTTCCAATGTTCCCAGAGGATATTTCTTCTTCCCTCAATATCCCTCTTTTTCACACAGCGAGTTGTGAGTCCGTGGAATTCTCTGTCTCAGAGGGCGGTGGAGTCTGGTTCTCTGGATGCTTTTGAGAGAGAGCTAGATAGAGCTCTTAAAGATAGCGTAGTCAAGGGATATGGGGAGAAGGCAGGAAGGGGTACTGATTGTGGATGATCAGCCATGATCACAGTGAATGGTGGTGCTGGCTCGAAGAGCCGAATGGCCTACTCCTGCACCTATTGTCTATTGTCTCCTCATTCTGCCAATGATCCAAAAGCTATCTTCCTGGTTTTGACCCCGGCTAAAGGAAATAGATCCTTCTTTTTGCCATATCAAGGCCTCTCATAGTTTTGCCGCACCATGATTGAATCTTTGCTCAGACGTCCCCAATGAAAACATCAACTTGGCCAATCTTTCCTGAGTGTTAAAATTCTCCTGTCTGGTCAACATTAGCAGGATCAATAAAATAAGCAGGACCAGCATGTTCTAGTTACGAAAACCATGAATGACTAAGGAATTTATAAACTTGGAAAGGAAGAAAAAGGAAGCATATGTCAGGTTCTAGAAAGTGGCATCAGACAAGGCTTATGAGGAATATAAAGTCAGTGAGAAAAAACTCAAGTAGGTGCTTAGAAGCGCCAGAGGGGGTCATGAAATGTCAAGTTGGATTGGTGAGTTTGGATTAAGGAAAATCAAGGCTCTTTATATGCACGTTAAAAATAAGATAATCACTAGTGAGAGGGTAGGACCACTTAAACTTAAAGGAGTGATTCTATACATAGAGTCAGAGGATGTGGGTAAGGTACTAACAAGTACTTTTCATCTGTATTCACCCAAGAAAATGACTTGTAGGAAAGCAAGATCAGTGTGGAGAATATCAATATGCTAAGGCAGTTGAGGTCAAGAACTGTGCTAAGACTCTTGAAGAATATCAAGGTCGATATGTTCAAGGGTCTGGTGGGATCTATCCCAGATTATTGAGGGAGGCAAGAGAAAAGATGGCGGGAGCCTTGATGATTATCTTTGTTTCTTCTCTAGCCACAGGTGAGGTCCTGGAGGACTGGAAAGTGACCAATGTAGTTCCTTTGTTTACAAAATGAAGTAGAGCGAATCCATGGAATTATAGGCCAATGAGCCTCACATCAATGGAGGGCAATGATTGGAGATAATCCTTTGCAATAGGATTGATTTCCTCCTATTTGGAAGAGAATGGGCTAATGGGAGATATCCAGCATGGCTTTGAACACGGCAGGTCTTGTCTCTTTTTTGAGGTGGTGACAAAGAAGATAGATGAAGGTAGGGCAATGGATGTTGTATACATGGATTTTAGTAAGGTTTTTGAGAAGGTCCCTCATAGTAGACTGATCCAAAAGATTAAGATGTAACATGATTCATAATGACTCACAAACATGTAAGATTATTAAGGGTTTGGACACGCTAGGGACAGGAAACATGTTCCCGATGTTGAGAGAGTCCAGAACCAGGGCCCACAGTTTAAGAATAAGGGGTAAGCCATTTAGAACAGAGATGAGGAAAAACTTTTTCACACAGAGAGTTGTGAGTCTGTGGAATTCCCTTCCTCAGAAGGCAGTGGAGGCCAATTCTCTGGAGGCTTTCATGACAGAGCTAAATAGATCTCATAAAGATAGAGCAGTGAAGGGATATGGGGAGAAGGCAGGAACGGGGTACTTATTGTGGATGATCAGCCATGATCACAGTGAATGGCGGTGCTGGCTCGAAGGGCCAAATGGCCAACTCTTGCACCTATTGTCTATTGACTGGGTCACATGGATTGGGAACTGCCTTATTCATAGAAGATGGAGGGTTTGTGGTGGAAGGTGGATATTGTGGCTTGAGGTCTGTGACCAGCGGAGTTCCGCAGGGTTCTGTACATGGTCCTCTGCTTTTTGTGATATATATAAATGACCTAGACATAAATGTAGATAAGTTGACGACACCAAAATTGGAGGAGAAGCAGACAGTAAGGAAGGCTGTCAGAAGAACACAGCAGCATATGGATCAGCTGCAGAAATAGGCAGACATGGCAGATGGAGTTTAATGTGGCCCTTGTGGCTAAGGGGATCAGAGGGTATGGAGCGAAGGCAGGTACGGGATACTGAGTTGGATGATCAGCCATGATCATATTGAATGGCGGTGCAGGCTCAAAGGGCCGAATGGCCTACTCCTGCACCTAATTTCTATGTTTCTAACCCAAGCAAGTGCGAGGTGTTGCACTTTGGGAGGTTGAATTTAAGAGGAGAGAGTATGCAGTTAATGACAAGACCCTTAAAAGCTTTGATGTTACCAAGGGATCTTAAGGTCCAAGTTCACAACACACTAAAGATAGCAGCTCAAGTAGTTAGGATGGTAAAGAAGGCTTATGGTATGCCTGCCTTTATTCCTAGGGGCATTGAGTATAAAAGTCAAGAAGTCATGATGCAGCTCTATTGGACTTTGGTTCGGCCGCATTTGCATGTGGTTCTGGTCACCCATTACGGGAAAGATGTTGAAGCTTTGGAGAGGGTGCAAGAGAAGTTTACTAGAATGCTGCATGGATTCATTTCTGCTACGGGGAGAGGTTGGATAGATTTGGATTGTTTTCTTTGGAATGTTGGAAGATGAGGGGAGATGATAAAAGTATATAAAGTATATATGAGAGGGATAGATAGGATAGACAGTCAGAACCTTTATTCCCAAGGTGTAAATGTCCAACACTAGAGAGCATAGCTATAAGGTGAGAGAAGGAAATTGTCATGGAGATGTGCAGGCAAGCTTATTTGTACATTGAAGTTGATGAGGGCCTACAACTCATTGCCAGGGGTGGTAGTGGAGGCAGAAACAATCATGGCGTTTAAGATATTTATAGGTAGGAACATGGAAATAGAATAGAGGCATATGGATGAAGTGCATGCAGATGAGATCAAGTCAGCTAGGCATCTTGCTCAGCACAAACATTGTGGGCCGAAGGTTCCGTTACTGTGCTGTAACGTTCTATGTTACATAAACCTTCCATGCATCTTCCTTCAAACTGTTTCTATCCTATAAAAATAAACAGTATGCATCCTATTCCAGCTATGATTTAACAAATGTAAAAATCTATTCTACCTTGTTTTTATATTATATCAGTTAATAAGAATCGGTTACATTTCTTACCATTTTATTTATTTATCATCTTTCAACCTTCGGGGGGTCTGTGCACATCCATCTCAATGTTTCTCTGTCACTCAGCACTTCTCATTATTTCTGCCCGGTTTGTTTCTCCAGATGCAATGCCTCACGCGTTCATCAACTGAATACCATTTACCACTTTGCATCAAACCTGCTCAGCCCTTTGATAACTTCCTGCAGTGTACAGCTTTCTTTCTTAATATTAAGCACTACTCCTTTTTATGTCGTGTACTCACTTCTGAACTGCTGCTCCTACATTTATATCTAAAAACATGATCTGGAGAAAGCTCCAAGCGTTTTATCTTGCACTGCAAACAACCTGTCAGTCACTAAACTACTGATCAATCTTTATACCGATCAATCGTCATCCTTGTGTCCTGCCATGAACCCGGTTTTGATTCCAACTCTCCCTGTGATCCAAACACATGCGCTTTTACTTTACCAATCATAAGATTAATGCTTCAGTTCAAAGACCCTTCACAGTTCTGACAAGTGATCTTCAACCTCCTATTTATTGACCATAGCTCTGCCTTCAACACCATAATTCCAACCAAATGCATCTCCAAACTCCTGGGCCTCTAGGATCCCCCTCTGCCACTGGGTCCTTGAAGTTCTCACCCAAAGACCACAATCAGCGAGGATAGGCATCAAAATATCCTTCATGATAATTCTCAGCACCAGTGGCCTGCAAGGAAGCATTCTCAGAGCCTCACTATACTCCCTATTCATTCATGGCTGTGAACAATCTAGGAAAGATGAACGTATGACCCAAACCTGACAATTTGCATTTGCCTCCTAGAGACATAGAAACATAGAAAATAGGTGCAGGGGTAGGCCATTCGGCCCTTCGAGCCAGCACCACCATTCAATATGATCATGGCTGACCATCCAAAATTAGTATCCTGTTCCTGCTTCCCTTGATATCCCTTGATTCTGTTTGCCCTAAGAGCTATATCTAACTCTCTCTTGAAAATATCCAGTGAATTGGCCTCCACTGCCTTCTGTGGCAGAGAATTTCACAGATTCACAACTCTCTCTGTGAAAAAAAGTTTTTTCTTCCTCTCAGTCCTAAATGGCCTACCCCTTATTTTGCACTCATTTTGCCCTGGTCTCGCTCCCCCAATATGGGGAAAATTTTTCCTACATCTAGCCTGAAGAATTTTATGTTTCTATAAGATCCCCTCTCATTCTTCTAAATTCCAGTGAATATACGCCCAGTTGATCCATTCTTTCATCATATGTCAGTCCCGTCATCCCGACAATTAACCTGATGTTCCTGTGGTCATGCAAAGCCTTTAGCACACTGTACGCCAAATTGAACTGGAGGCCTGGCTGCCACAGTCACCCCGAAGTCTAGTGCCATCAATGAGCTACTATTACCATGCACTACTATGTCCGATTTATTTGTCCATTTATTTATCTGCTTGTTTTTTCAGTACATACTGAACATGTTTTGTTGTTTATTATGATTACATACGTGTTGGGTGACTGCAAGTAAAGGGCCTGTCCCACTTGGCTGTCATTTGCACCTCATTTACGCATCATATGTAGAATAGGTCGACGCGTCGTGATGCATGGGGGGCACGTTGGTGACGTACGGGTTGCGCATGGTGAGGCGTGGAATCACGATACAGTGACGCGCGTTATCGCGCGGCGCTCCAGGATTTCGTAGTGTATAACAAAATCCTCGCGCGCCACTTGCGTGACGTATCGCGTACGCACGTTGACACATTGGCTACGCACGCTGTCGCACACTGTATCGCGTTGTGACGCATGGTTATGTCACCGTGCGTCAACGTCCATAAACATGTAATGCCGCGCGCCGCCCATACGCAGTCAGCCCGCCTTATACGTGTCATGTAACCTCTAACCTCGTCCACACAGACCTCTTCCTGGGTTTCTTGCGATCCTTTCTTGTTGTACTCCTGCCTGGCTGATCTGTAAGTATGAGGGTTGCTGCTAACTGACGTCTCTGTTGTTGCTGTAGCAATAAAATCTGTAGTTCTTCCATGATGGTCATGATGCAGAATAGGGATGCAGGGTATTCTAATGATGTCACGTGCACCAGACAGCTGTGCTGGCGCATGACGACATGTGATGACGTGCGATTTGCACGCGACGTCGCTCATCACGACGCATCGACCTATTTTACATATGACGTATAAATGAGGTGCAATTGACGGCCAAGTGGGACAGGCCCTTAAGAAGTTCATTGTTTCCTTTTGTGTCACATGACAATAAAGTACCGAAGAAGGGTCTCGACCCGAAACGTCACTCATTCCTTCTCTCCAGAGATGCTGCCTGTCCCGCTGAGTTACTCCAGCATTTTGAGTCTACCTTCGATTTAAACCAGCATCTGCAGTTCTTTCCTACACAATTAAACACTCTTGATTCTTGATCAGACTAGCCCTCAGGCCACAGATCCTGAGACACCAAGCCCAGACTAATGATGGCCACATGACTGCAAATGCTGTGAAAGGACATTTCAATGGTTAATCTGAGAATTAGAAACCACTTAAAAACAATTGAATTGCATTTGAATAATCTTTAACAGTTATGAAAAATATTTAAAACAAATAATTAATACAGCATTCAACTGACATGAATTAGCTAAAATGTTCATATTAATTCAACTTTAAAAAAAAAAGCACAATTTTTCATCGAGGTGGGCCATTCCATTCAAGCGAATGAGATTGCATTGAGAATGTCAACATGGCTGATATAAGTGTGTACCAAACACCTCAGCTCATCATTGTTGTGGAGATGAGGAGCATTGTCACAGCTGTGGAAGTCAGGAACACACTGATCCGTGGAAGGGACTTCAATTCCAAATCACTTACAAATGGTGTCACGGAAGCACTGAGCCATACAGCACAAAAACAAGCTCTTTAGCCCAACTCATCCATGCTGACCAGCTGCCCTCCTAAACCAATGCTGCTTGTCTGCTTTTGACCCAGATCCCTCCAAATCCTTCCTATCCATGCAACTGTCCAAATGACTTTAAAATGTTATTATTCTGAATGGAAATATGTTTCAGCTCATTGCCTGCCAAATGACTTCCATTTACTTTGAAAAAAGAATGTTTTGCAGGGATAGCTAAGAGAAAACCCGGTATAAAAAGAATCAATAAAAAAGGTAAAGCACAGGAACAGGCCTTATTGAGCCTCAATGTCTGTACTGAATATAATACCAAGCTAATATCCTCTGCCTGCATGTGATCCATATAGAAACATAGAAACATAGAAAATAGGTGCAGGAGTAGGCCATTCAGCCCTTCGAGCCTGCACCGCCATTCAATATGATCATGGCTGATCATCCAACTCAGCATCCTGTACCTGCCTTCTCTCCATACCCCCTGATCCCTTTAGCCACAAGGGCCACATCTAACTCCCTCTTAAATATAGCCAATGAACTGGCCTCAACTACCTCCTGTGGCAGAGAATTCCAGAGATTCACCGCTCTCTGTGTGAAAAATGTTTTTCCCATCTCGGTCCTAAAAGATTTCCCCCTTATCCTTAAACTGTGACCCCTTGCTCCCCCTATTCCCTCAATTCCACATACCCGTCTAAAAGTCTCTTAAATGCCATCATCTTATTTGTTTCTATCACCACCATCCCTGGCAATCATTGCTCTCAGTACATAAAACCTGCCCCACACATCTCTTTTAAACCTCATCTTAAAGATATAGTCTTGATTTTTAGACTTTTCCATCCTGGGATAAAGTTTCAGACTATCCATGCCTCTCATAATTTTATATATATCTATCACGCCTCCCCTCGACTTTTGTCATTCCAGATAAAACAATCCAAGCTTGTCCAACCTCTCCTTATAGTGAATACCCTTGAATCCAGGCAGCATTATGGTAAACATCGTCATAATCCTCTCCGCAGCTTTCACATCCTACCAGTAATAGGGTGACCAGAACTACACACAATATTCCAGATGCGACCCAAACAAAGTCTTATACATCTGTAACACGACTTCCTGACTCTTACATTTAATGGCTCAACCGATGAAGGTAAGCATTGCATATGTCTTCTTTGCCACTCCATCTATTTGTGTTGCCACTTTCAAGGAGCTGCAGACTTGAACTACACACTTGCTTGGATTAAACCATCTGCCAGTTCTCTGTCTGTACCTGTATTTGATCTAAATCCCGCTGTATACTTTGACAGCCTTCCTCATCGTTCACAGCTACACCAATTGTGATGAAGTCTGCAAATTTACTAACCAGTCCCATGTACATTTGTATCCAAGTCATTCATATATTTCTCAAACAACAGAGGTCCTAGTGCAGATCCCTAAAGAACTTCATTGGTCACAGACCTCCAGCCAGAATAACATCCTTCCACACAACCCACCATCTTGTATGGGTAAGCCCGATCTAAATCCAAATTACCAAGTAATATGGATCCCATGCATCTTTATCTTTTGGATCATCTTACAAAGTGAGTGAGACTTTAATCAAAATCCAAGTAGCCAACATCCAGTGCTTTATCCTCATCAATCATCTTTGTCTATTCCTCAAAACAGTCAAATTAATGAACCATGATGTGCCCTGTGCAAAGCCATGCAGACTGTTCATAATTATCCCATTCTCTTCCAAATGCAAGTGAATTCTACCCCAAAAATCTTCTTCCATCAAGCCGATAATATCCTGGATTATCTCTACTTCCCTTCGTAAACAAAGGAGCAACATTGGCTCCTCTCCAGTCCTCCGTGACGTCGCCTGTGGCAAGACAGGATACAAAGATCATTGTATCTCCTCTCTTGCCTCTCTCAATAACATGGACTAGATCCCATTATGTCCTTGGGATGATTATGTCCACATTAATGCTCTTCATGAAACCCAACACCACCTCCTTCTTGATTTCAAACTGACCTAGCATGTTATCACTATCCACCTTATCTCCTCCTTGGTGGATACTGATGAAAGGCACTTCACCTTGTTCCTCAGACTCCAAGCATAAATTTCCACCTTCCTTGCATGATCTAACCTTCTCCCTAATTACTCGCTTGTTTTAAATGTATGTATAAAAAAACATGGGATTTTCTTTCATCCAATTTACCAATGACCTTACAAGGATCCTTTGACCCTTCTAATTACCTGCCTATCGTGCTTAATCCTCAAAGACTTTGTCTGAATTTATTATCTTCCTAAACCTTATATATTCTTTTTGATCAAATCTACAACCTCTCTGGTCTTCCAAAGTGTCCTTCCCTTGCCATTCTTATTCCTCCACATTACTGGAACATGCCAGTCCTGAACCCGAATCAGCTGATCTCTAAATTACTCCTATATATCTGATGCGGACGTATCTAATCAAGTCAAGTCAAGTCAAGTTTATTTGTCACATACACATACGAGATGTGCAGTGAAATGAAAGTGGCAATGCTCGCGGAACAACAAAACAACCAAACAAATTATAAACACAATCATAACACACATATTATTTTACATAATAAATAATAGAAGGAAAAACGTTCTGTATAGTTAGTCCCTGGTGAGTAAGGCGTTTACAGTCCGAATTGCCTCTGGGAAGAAACTCCTTCTCAACCTCTCCGTTCTCACTGCATGGCAACGGAGGCGTTTGCCTGACCGTAACGGCTGGAACAGTCCGTTGCAGGGGTGGAAGAGGTCTATCATGATTTTGTTTGCTCTGGATTTGCACCTCCTGTTGTATAGTTCCTGCAGGGGGGTGAGTGAAGTTCCCATAGTGCGTTCGGCCGAACGCACTACTCTCTGCAGAGCCTTCTTGTCCTTGGCAGAGCAATTCCCGAACCAGATGGTAATGTTCCCGGACAAGATGCTTTCCACCGCCGCTGCGTAGAAGCACTGTAGGATCCTCGTAGACACTCTAAATTTCCTCAATGGCCTGAGGTGGTAAAGGCGCTGCCTTGCCTTACTCACCAGTGCTGAGGCGTGTGATGACCATGTCATATCCTCGGAGATGTGGACTCCCAGATATTTAAAACAGTTCACCCTATCCACAGGATCCCCATTTATCCTCAATGGCGTGTACGTCCTCGGATGATGTGCCCTCCTAAAGTCCATGATCAGCTCCTTCGTTTTTTTGATGTTCAAGAGGAGGCTGTTCTCCTGGCACCAGAGTGCTAGATCAGCCACCTCCTCCCGGTAGGCCCTCTCATCATTGTCTGAGATCAGGCCCACCACCACAGTGTCATCAGCAAACTTAATTATTGAATTGGAGCTGAACCTAGCCACACAGTCATGTGTGTACAGGGAGTACAATAGGGGGCTGAGGACGCAACCCTGGGGCGATCCTGTGCTCAGGGTGAGGGACTTCGATGTATTCCCTCCCATCTTGACTACCTGGGGCCTGGCGGTGAGAAAGTCCAGGACCCAGGCACACAGGGAGGTGTTGAGCCCTAATTCCATTAGCTTCCCGGCCAGTCTGGTGGGGACTATCGTGTTGAAGGCTGAACTGTAGTCTATGAACAGCATCCTCACGTAGCCCCCCCCCTTCTGGCTGTCCAGATGGGAGAGGAATAACAGCTGCTGCCAATTTACTCCCCCTAGCTCCTGTTTAATAATGTTGTAATTGGCTTTACCCCAATTCAGTATCTTCCCCTAATGTCCAGACTTATCCTTACTCATAAATATCTTAAAACTGTCCCAAAATGGTCTTTTACTGAAACACCAGTTACCTGGCCAGACTCGTTTCCTAATGCAAGGTCCAGTATGGCCCCTTCTCAAGGTTGTGTTATCAACATTCTGCATAAGGTAATACTCTTGGATGCGGCTGACAAATTCTATTATGTTTAAGTCCTTTACACTGAGGAAGTCTCAGTTCATTTTGGAAAAGCTAAAGTCACCCAACTGTTTGCTTTTACATTGTTCTGTAATCTGTCTACATTATCTGTTCCTCTATTCTACCACAAGCGGTTGAGAGGCCTGTATTACAACCCCATTAGAATGACTGCACCTTTCTTACTTTTGTGTTTCACCTATGTGGCCTCAGTAGGATGCAACCACCAGTGTGTCTCCTCTGAATGGTGCAATGACATCCCCCCAGTTAGTATTGCAACTCTGCCACCTCTGTATCACATCTGAAATGTCAAAACCCTGGGACGTTGAGCCGCCAGTCTGGTGCCTCTCACAACTTAGTCTCTGAATGGCCACAACATCAGAGTTCAATGCACTGATGCAGGCTCTGTTAATCTGCTTTACCTATGATACACCTTGTATTGAAACAGGCCCACGTCGGCCCACCAGTTCCACCATATTCATTAGCCTCTCCCTGCCTGTTCTCCCTTTGGAAATTACTGATCATAACCTTGATCTTCCCCTCAATCCTTTCATTCGGAGGCAGCCTGTCAGGACTCGCCCTGGGCTCGCTCCCGTGAGGGCGGCCCAGCTCGGGGCTGGAACAGCGCTCCCGTGAGGGGCTGTGACGCTGCCGTGAGGGCGGCCTGGCGAGGGGCTGAGACGCTCCCGTCGGGGTGGCCCAGCCCGAGGCTGGAACGGCGCTCCCGTGGGGGCGGCCCAGCTCGAGGGTAACTGCGCTCCCGTGAGGGCGGCCCAGCTCGAGGGTAATGGCGCTCCCATGAGGGCGGCCTGGGGCGGGGCTGAGATGCTCACGTGAGGGCGACCAGGCTCGGGGCTGGAGCGGTGCTCTGGTGGCTGAGACGGCGTTCTGGTGGCAGCGGCCTGAGTCCGGGGTTCGGCCGTGGGCCAGTGGACGACGTCGTCAACAGCTGCGTCCGCTGGACTGGAGGGCGGCAGCTTCGACCACCCCGGGCTGCGGTGTTTGAACCGGCCCACTCGCGGAGCTCGGTGAGCCGCGGGACTGATTTACCATCGCCCGGTGGGGTATCGCCTCAGCGCAGAGGGAGAAGAGGAGGAAAGAGGCTGCAGCCCTAAGATTTTTGCCTCCATCACAGCGAGGAGGTGCTTGGTTGGACTCACTGTGGTGGATGTTAATTTGTGTTTACTGTCTGTTCTGTTGTCTATTATTGCATGTATGACTGCAGGCACGAAATTTCGTTCAGACTGAATAAAGGAAATTCAATTCAATTCTTCAGACCAAAAGTCTTTTGGCTTGTTGTGCACTCTGGTCTACATCTGCATAGTTTATAGCACTTTTCCGATATGTTCATAAGTCATAAGAGCAGAATTAGGCCATTTGGCCCATCGGGTCTACTCTGCCATTCAAATATGGTCGATCTATCTTACCCCCTCAACCCCATTCTCCTACCTTCTCCCAATATTCCTTGACACCCTTATAGTTGCAGTCACGAAGTACTAAAATAAATTCTGAGGTAGATAGCTTTTTTTAGAGATACACCGTAGAAACAGGCCCTTTGGCCCAACGAGTCCACACTGACCAGCAATCACCCATTCACTAGTTCTATCCCACACACTAGGAACAATTTACAGAAGCCAATTAACCTACACATCTTTGGAATGTGCAAGGAAACTGGACCACTTGGAGAAAACCCAGACAGTCACAGGGAGAACGAACAAACTCTGTACAGGCAGCACCTATAGTCAGGATCAAACCCAGGCCTCTGGCGTTGTAAGGCGCCACTGTAAGCCACTGTGTTTCGAAGCCACTTTAAATATTGTTTCCTCTGACAGCAAATAATCATTTTGATAACTTGCCTCCCTTACTGATGAATAACTCATGCCTGTTACTTTGAAAAGCTTTTAATTTCTTTCTAGCAGTAAGTTTAATGTTGCTGGGAAGGAAGTCTATGGTGCAATGAAGACGTTGCTGATGTAGAAACCCCAGGAAAGACAAGTTAATTAAGCTCAAATGCAAAGGAGTTGTTCAGCTTTTGTTAACTGAGATGATTTACTGAAGTGGTGTTGCATGTTCATTATTTTTTATGGTACAGCACATCCTTGCGTAATGAACGGGTTCTGTTTCCGCAAATCTCCATCAGTTGATTTTGTCTGTAAGTCAGAAAATACACAAAACCACTCAATATGGCAATCGTACATCCACGTCATTATAACGAATAGCATCAAAAATACAGAAGATCGTTATAGGAAGAACTATTGCCGAAAGTGCAGAGAAAGAGAGGAAACTAGTTGTGCTGGTCGTGGGAACAAATATTTGTATGCATGTCGGATTTTTTAATTTAATATTGTGGGAACGTATTCATATGTAGGTGTGTCAAAAAGTTGAGCATTCATAACACGGGGATGGCCAGTATCGAAGACAGCAAGATAGACACAAAAATCCAGGGTAACACAGTGGGTCAAGCAGCATCTGTGGAGAAAAGTAATAGGTGACGTTTCGGGTCGAGATCCTTCTTCAGTCAGACCAAGTTTCATTGATGGAAATTAATGAATCCAAACTGAAATGTTGTTCTATATGTTTACCCGACTGAAATGAAATAACTTAAAAGTTTAAAAAAGCACAGAAAGACACAAAATGCTGGAGTAACTCAGCAGTTCAGGCAGCATTTCTTGAGATCCATGTTCTCGGGAAATGCTGCCTGGCCTGCTGAATTACTCCAGCACTTTGTGTCCTTTTTCGTGTGAACGAGCATCTGCAGTTCCTTGTTTTCAAACTTAAAAATTAAACTTAGTTCTCACTTTATTACTTGTTAACTTATTCTGTCTTTGGGGAGAAATACATTTCAAAAATATTCATTGAAGGTCCTTTCTAAATCACAAGGGGATGCTATTGTTACATCCCAGAATTATAACTTAAAAGTTTTTAAAAAAGTACAAGAGGACATAAAATGCTGGAGTAACTCAGCAGGTCAGGCAGCATCTCTGGAGATCCATTTTCTCGGGAAATGCAGCCTGGCCTGCTAAGTTACTCCAGCACTTTGTGTCCTTTTTTGTGTTAGTGAGCATCTGCAGTTCCTTGTTATCAAACTTAAGTAATAAAGTGAGAACTACGTTTAATTTTTAACTTCTGTCTTTGGGGATAAATACATTGCAAGAATATGAAGGTCCTTTCTAAATCACAAGGGGATGCTATTGTTACATCCCAGGATTGTACTGTTATATATAAAGGGCAGTGTGTTCAATTTATTTCAAAGTAAAATGCATGGACATGCTAACTGGGTGAATGAGGTCACTGAATCTATGCAAAGATATCTAAGCAAAGTTGAATTAGTTAGATAGCAATGGATTTTAAAAGCTTTTTTGCTAATAGTGGGGGAGACAGACTGAATAAGATAAAAAAGTCCACAGGTGGATGTCCTGGGAAAAGTGCATTTGAGTAACCGATTGGGATGAAAAGGAAAAACAAAATTCTTTATAGCTATGCTGAATGAAACATGGTCTGTTCCCTGTTCACAAAATTACAATCAGATGGGGGCTAAAAAAACCTCAGGAACTTCAGCAAAATGTAAGAGTAATGCTTTCTAAATGAGTTGGTTAATGACTGCCTGGGAGACATTCTGTGCAAACCTTGGTGTAATTTTCGACTGGTTAGGAACTCATATAATTTCACCACCACCAGAATGTTCAGATATAACATAAGAGGGAAGACGATTACTGCTGTCAGAGCACTGGTAGTTCTGTTAAATCAGAGCTCTCTCTCTTAATTACAGTATGAAATGTTTGCTTTAGGACCTCTTCCTGCAGCTGCAGAACCCACGATTTAGGAAATGAGGGTGGGGGCTGAGGTCATTTCCAATAACAAGTCTGATGCAGGAATGTGAAGACAAAAGCTTTCAGTAAGTCAAACAGATTGCTCAGGCATGGGAAGGTTGCCAAAACTATCAAGTCTTACCCTTTTGTGGGGCTACTTCTTTTGCCATGCATTAATGTTTACAGTCTAATTTTAGAGCATCCCAAATGCAGTGGGAAAGGGCACCCATTCAGAGGAAGGTCAGTAGCAGAGACGAGGTCAAATGGACGGATAGAGGTTGCTCATACTGTAATTACTGTTGCTCAGTGACAAGTGTTAAGCTAAATTACAGCCTTTCACTCAGCAATCTTTCTAGAACGAGTAGTTTCAGTTATCCCCGACATGCCCTGAATGGGCAAACTATCATTTGCCTTCTGCTTACTTAGAATTTTGACAGATGATTAAGTTGAGTACAAAATCTGAATGAGGTGGCATGGTTATAGAGCTGCTGCCTCAATGCTTTGGAGACCAGGTTCAATCTTGACCTTAGGTGCTCTCTGTGTGGAGTTGTATTACACAGGTCAAATTAGTTAGAAAGCAATTTCGATCGGGAGTTGGAGAACCACTTAAATATTTAGTTTGGAAATTGAAATGCAGAAAAAAAAGGCGTCTTAGGAAAAAAACAGTGATGGAAGAAATGTAACATGTAATCTCCCTGCAGTAATCAAATGCTATTGTCACTACAGAACACAGCTGCTAGTTTCAGCATAGATATTGACAAGCTATTGCTTCTATTGACACTTGTGCTATAATAGAAGTTGCTTGGAGATGCAATGAACACGATCAAGCAATTCACATGCCACCTCTGTAATATTCAATGCTGCATGAAAGTCTCTTGCTATGCACATATGCAAAAGTATGCTTTGAAATGCTGGTGAGTCTGTGGAATTCATTGCCACAGATGGCTATGGAGGCCAAGTCAATGGGTATTTTAAAGGCGGAAATTGAAAGATTCTTGATCAGTAATGGGGCTTTTTCACGGGGCGACTTGACACAAGATGTGACCAGAGTAAAGTGGTCGTGGTCTAGCACGATATCACGCGATATAACGGGGGGGGGGGGGGGGGGGGTAGACAGAGTTCCCACGGTACTCGGCATTTCTGTTATTTGTGCGAGTGACTTGTCCATCTCCCGAGGTTTCCCGTTAAATCTTGAATGAGCATTGTAAACTGTCAAGTGCAATTAAATCATCACGTGGCACAAATGATGTCATAATTTATTTTATGGCTCTTAGAGACATGATTCCAACCTCAAACACAGAGCGTGTAAAAGCTGTCTGTGACTGTTTTACTTTGCAGCTGCAGGGCACAGACAGACTTATAAGAGAAGTTTAAGTTAACTGCAAAAACAGCACTTTTACATCTATAGCATTGTATGTTTTTAAATCATGGATAACATTAAATGGTTTTCCTGTTGATGTACTAATATATCGTTATATATACACTCACATGAGCACCCGGGATACTCCGCAGCCTTCGTCTCCAGCAGGTTCCGTTTTCTCTCCCTGTTTCTGTAATCCTCTCTGGATTTATCGTAGAGAATCTCGTTAAATTGGTACCATTCTACAAGTTCCCCCTCTTGTTCCCTGGAGAAGTTATATGGCCTTACCTTCTGCCATCTTCCCTTTACATAAGCGTCTGTAGAGGCTATTCCTACAACGGCTACTGGGGAGGCAATCTGAAATCCACCTTGCTCACCCTCTCCCTGCTCCAAGGAGCCCACAGGCAGTGTTATCTCTGGCATCTCCTGTTGCCTCTCCACCTGTCTCTCTTGCTGCGTCTCCTCCTCATTCTGCTGCATGGCAAAAACCTTTCTGACATGCTTTACCCCCTTTCTTTGAGCTTTTCTGGGAGCCATCTCTGCGTGTTCCTGTTAAAAAGATTCTCCAACAATGACAATGAGGTGGGACGTCCTCGATGGACACATGTTCCATTGTCGATATTGAGACCACCTTTTTTACTCACCTTCTGTCCCATCTGTCCAGCTTCCGGGTTCACCGTTCGCAGGAGTTCCCACGGTAACCGCAAGAGTTATTACGGATATCGCACTGGCCACTACGTTCATAAAATGTTGCAATGCTCAGCTACAAGTGTACAAGTCACTCTTGGAGAAATTCAAGCTGGCTTGAATTTTCTCCCGAATACCCTAGTTACACGAGTACCTGCCGTTAGCGCCACGGTGGTCCACGAATGCCGTACTGTTATCGCACGAGGTTCCCATGATGTTAAACTCTGGTTACCTCTTGCGTCAAGTCGCCCAGTGAAAAAGGGGTTTATGGGTGTCGGGGGTTACGGGGAGAAGGCAGCAGAATGGGGTTGAGAGGGAAAGATAGTTCATCCATGATTGAGTGGCAGAGTAGTCTTGATGGGCTGAATGGTCTAAATTTTCTCCTATAATTTATGAACATGAATTATGAAGCCTGCTTCTCTATGAATGCATTCCAACGGACACTAGGACCCTGTTACAATTGGGTTCTCTTTAAGGTGTTTACTAATCTTGCTCATATTTGTGCTTTCCAACACAGCTTAGCACCAACATTGTGGTGCTTCCCATCCCAACCCAGCTCTCAATTGCCTGCTGAACCTGCAACATCTCTTCACTCCATTGATGATACCAAAGCATAAACCACCAACCTCAGTCTCCAATGATCCACATGAGTGCTGACCTCTACCCACCAACATGAAATAGCATCTTCTGACCACCAACCCATTATCAAGGGTTGCCAAGCACAATGTGTAGAAAAGAACTACAGATGCTGGTTTACACTGAAGATGGACATAAAGTGCTGGAGTAACTCAGCGGGTGAGGCAGCACGTCCGGAGAAAACCGATGGTTGATATTTCAGATTGGGACCCTTCTTCAGACTGAAAGGAGAGGAAAGGGAACTAGAGGTAAGAAAAGCCCAGAACAAAGCAGCTGCCTGACCCCGCTGAGTTACTCCAGCACTTTGTGTCTATCTTAGGTTCCTAATCATAATTATAGCAATGTTACAAAATTTTGAGATTTTAAAAATCAAGTCTGCAATTTATCTCATCAGATAAAGCATAACAATAAGTTTAATTTGACACCTAATTCACTTTCATATCTCAAGTAATAAAAACGTTATGGCCATTTTCATACTCGGAAATTAGCATCTTGTTTCCTATTGATTTTCTATGGACATAACAAAAAAGCTGTGATCGTGGACAGTCAAAAGCCCATAACCTTCTTAAAAATTAAGAGAACTGAATCAAATTTTCAGTTATCATAGATTGAAGCATTCTGAAACAAATATAAAATAATCTTACTTGGATGACCTGAAATTAAAGCATATAATTAGTTAGTTACCCAATTGTAGCTAATTTCAAACTTCAATTACTAGCTCTAAACATCTATCCATTTCTTAATAAATGATGAACATTTTTAAATAGCCCAAGTGTCCAAATAATATTCACAAATAATTCACAATAAAACATGATTTTTAAATCTCATTTACATCAATTTATAGGCCAAATGGAAGGAATTTAGTGTTCATTTGCTGTAAATTAAAGTCAATTTAAATCGGCTTTCTAGTGGGTTCCTGTGAACACGCTGGTTTAGAACGTTCACATTGCGCTGGATTTGTGCCCTCAAGTGCCCAGAAAAATACTGCGGGATATAAAGAGCCCAAAATGAACTACTCGCTATAGAAAACTTTATACACAGGGTTATTTACAAGCCCCATTTAATGTAAAAATAAGGTACATACCTTTAATTGTTTGCTTTATAAAACCCTGGGGCTGCGAGAGGTTGCGGAGTGAGAGAGTGATTTTTAAACTACTATAAATATTATACAAGGCCATAAAAACTAATAATACCTTTTGCGACGGGGTCTTTCAGCGATTTTCCGTTAATGATTTACTAGGCTGAACATTTTCGATTGGAACAGCCTAGTAAAAATCGCGTTTTAAACCCGCCCCCTCTAAACAGCGCCAAAATCGCAGACACGGGGTAGGGCAGATGCTCAGCCACGATTCAGGTAGGTTTTGTAACATACCTAATAATTAGCTTTATATGTTCAAGAGATAGATGGATTATCACTGTCCAATTTTATCAATGGCCAACCTGCATACCTGAAATGCATGTCAAACATATCAGGGTGATGTTTATCTGGTCTGGTAACTTTCGTGTTTAATCTGAATTACTTTTCTGTCCCTCGAGTCAGTGCCTTTTGCTTATTCTCCGCAAGAGCAAATAAAACTGTTGCTCCTCCAGTCCTCTTCTATGTTAGGTTTAGAACAATTTATTTGGACATTTAACCATCTTAAAATATGTTTGTAAATTCACTTCAGGGGTACATCTTACTGGGTTATCTAAGTAATATTGGGTCGAACCTGGAAGAAGTGGCGCAAAAAAAAAAAAGCTCCATCTGTACTTAAACCCTCAACAATTAGTTTTTAATTTGACAGACAACATGGTATGTCATGATGTCAGGACTTTCGTATGAAGAAAGACTGGATAGACTCGGCTTGCACTTGCTAGAATTTAGAAGATTGAGGAGGGATAGAAACATAGAAAATAGGTGCAGTAGGCCATTTGGCCCTTCGAGCCTGCACCACCATTCAATATGATCATCCAACTCAGTATCCTGTACCTGCCTTCTCTCCATACCCCCTGATCCCTTTAGCCACAAGGGCCACATCTAACTCCCTCTTAAATATAGCCAATGAACTGGCCTCAACTACCTTCTGTGGCAGAGAATTCCAGAGATTCAACACTCTCTGTGTGAAAAATGTTTTCCTCATTTCGATCCTAAAAGATTTCCCCCTTATCCTTAAACTGTGACCCCCTTGTTCTGGACTTCCCCAACATCGGGAACAATCTTCCTGCATCTAGCCTGTCCAACCCCTTAAGAATTTTGTAAGTTTCTATAAGATCCCCCCTCAGTCTCCTAAATTCTAGCGAGTACAAACCGAGTCTATCCAGTCTTTCTTCATATGAAAGTCCTGACATCCCAGGAATCAGTCTGGTGAACCTTCTCTGTACTCCCTCTATGGCAAGAATGTCCTTCCTCAGATTAGGAGACCAAAACTGTACGCAATACTCCAGGTGTGGTCTCACCTTATAGAAACTTACAAAATTCTTAAGGGGTTGGACAGGCTAGATGCAGGAAGATTGTTCCCAATGTTAGGGAAGTCCAGAACAAGGGGTCACAGTTTAAGGATAAGGGGGAAATATTTTAGGATCGAGATGAGAAAAACATTTTTCACACAGAGAATGGTGAATCTCTGGAATTCTCTGCCACAGAAGGTAGTTGATGCCAGTTCATTGGCTATATTTAAGAGGGAGTTAGATGTGGCCCTTTTGGCTAAAGGGATCAGGGGGTATGGAGAGAAGGCAGGGACAGGATACTGAATTGGATGATCAGCCATGATCATATTGAATGGCGGCGCAGGCTCGAAGGGCCAAATGGCCTACTCCTGCACCTATTTTCTATGTTTCTATGGTATAGAATAATTATGCTGTTAGAATAATGCTGTCCATTGCTACACCATGGAAGATGCCTCTAATTGGAATTGTTGCTTTGGGGCCCAGGATTGCCAATTTGTGCTCCTTTATAAAAAGAATAAAGGGTCTAGCCGGCAGGATCTGATGCACTTTCTTTCCACTGGGCATCGTTTAGAGTTGCTGGTGCTTCCTTTTCGGATTGTGTACAGTTTTATTTGCTCTTGCTGCGAATAAGCGAAAGGAAATGCTGTTGGTATTTCTGCCCGTCATCCATATCGCAAGTGATGGCAGTGCTTATGCTGCAGTATAACTTGAGGCAACATGGCAAACTACTCACTGTGTCTGAGAGCACAAGCAGAGACTTGGTACTCAAACTGTGCTTACATTGATCAAATGCTTTTGTTGAATTTCAATCCACTTCCATTTCTCATTCTTCTTAAGAATTCAGCCAGCCCAATGGTGTGGCAATCATCACCGGAGCAAGCGAACAACTTGAAATAAAAAGGATCATAAATCTGTGTTCTCCGCTTATTTTTCTTTTAATATAACATCAACCTAGGCTGTAAAAAATAAAATAAATAAATCAATCAATCAGCTCATTGGCATCCGCTTTCAGACTAAGAAATCTCACCCCTGGTTGTACAAAGGTGGTCTTAGATCATTTCAGCTTCACATTGTGATGGTTGGGTGCATCACACTGTAGACCTAGCAATAGAGTGATTGTTTTAGTTGCACAGGCAATTAGATGTGCCCTGCAAGAAGGACAGAGTGATCTTTGGTGAGGACTATTCTCTATGCTGCAACTTGTGTGTAAGAGAACATATAGAACATAACACCTTTGGCCCGCATAGTCCACGGCGAATACAATAGACAATTGGTACAGGAGTAGGCCATTCGGCCCTTTGAGCCAGCACTGCCATTCAATGTGATCATGGCTGATCATCCCCAATCAGTACCCCGTTCCGCCTTCTCCCCATATCCCCTGACTCCGCTATCTTTAAGAGCCCTATCTAGCTCTCTCTTTAAAGTATCCCGAGAACCTGCCTCCACCGCCCTCTGAGGCAGAGAATTCCACAGACTCACAACTCTCTGTGTGAAAATATGTTTCCTTGTCTCTGTTCTAAATGGCTTGCCACTTATTCTTAAACTGTAGCCCCTGGTTCTGGACTCCCCCAACATCGGGAACATGTTTCCTGCCTCTAGCGTGTCCAAACCCTTAATATATGTATAAATAAGATCACCTCTCATCCTTCTAAAATCCAAAGTATACAGGCCCAGCCGTTCCATTCTCTCAGTTTATAACACAATGCCAAATTAAACTAATCTCCTAGGCTTAATCTTTATCTCCTAATCTCCTACACACAATCCATGTCTTCCATTACTAGCATATCCATATGCCTATCTAAAAGCCTCTTAAATACTACTGTCATATCTGCCTCCATGGCCAACTGTGGCAGTGCAGTCCATGCACTCACCACTCTCTGTGTAAAAACGGTACCCCACAAATCTCTTTTAAACTTTGCCCCTCTCACCTTAAAGCAAAGTTGTCTATTCTTTAACATTTGCACCTTGAGAAAAAGGTTCCACCCTGAGACAATACTTCTATCAGATCTCCCCTCAACTGCCGACATTCTGGAGAAAACAATCTGAATGGCCTGTCCCACGGGCATGCGACCTGCATGCGGCAAGCGCAACCTAAAGGGCCGGTCCCACCAGCATGAGCCTGCATGCGGCAAGCGCGACCTAACATGGTCGCTTGAGCCGTACGGCATACGGCAAGCGATACCAAACCAGAAGCTTGAGCCACGTGGAGGTCGAGTGAGTGACACGGCATCGAGGCGGCTGTGGGCCGGCAGGCCATTGCCGCGCGGAATTTTTAAACAGTGTTTTGGAGCCCCGCGCGATGTCGGGACCAGCTCCGTAAAACTCAGGTGATCGAAGTGGGACCGGCCCTTTAGGTCACACTTGCCGCATGCAGGTCACATGCCCGTGGGACAGGCCCCTATGTTTGCCCAAACTCATCTTCTAGCTAATACCCTCTGATCCAGGGTATTATTCCATTCTGGTAAACCTCTTCCGCACCTGCTTCAGATGCTGGAATCTTGAATAAAACACAAATTGCTGGAGGAATTCAGTGGTTCAAGCAGCATCAATAGAGGGAAATGGCCAGGAACCTCCTTGCCTGAGGTAATATGTTGTTAACCCTGATTTGTCCTATTTTTTCCTGCTTCCAGTTCCGCCCACCCTCCCCACCCACACGATCAAAGGGGGAGGGGGGGAGCAGAGGGCAGTCAGTCTCAGTCTATCCCACCACAGAAGGGGGAGGAGTTATACAGTTTGATAGCCACAAGCAAATGGATCTCCTGTGGCATTCTGCACTGCATCTTTGTGGACCCAGTCTGTTGCTCAAGGTTCTTCTCAGGTTGACCAGTGTGTCATGGAGGGGGTGAACTGTATTGTCCAAGGTGCTCTGCGGTTTGAGGTGCATCCTCCCCTCCAAGATCACCTCCAATTAATCCAACTCCATCCCAAGGATGGGGCCAGCCATCCTGATGAGTTTGTTAATCCTGTTTGTGTCCACGACCTTCACGGACTATGGGTTACTAAAGACTTCGGGTACAACTGGTTCTGGTTCAGCAGGTGGTACCTGTATTTATGCAGGACAACACTACAACCAGTACCCAAATAACATTTTTTATGTCTTATATAATGTGCCACACTGGAGAATATGCCAGCAGTCACAGTTTCTCCGTTACTTCCATCTGCTGATTTTCTTAACGCTTCAGTCAGTCTTGTTAAAACTTTGACAACAAAGTTGTAGTTTCCAAAGTATTGTTGCTTCTGCAGACTGATAATGTCAGACCCTTGCTTTCATCGAGGCAAGGTGCAGTGCATACCAAACGACTGAGAAACAACACACAAGAATTGACAAGATGGATAGAGAGAATTATTTGGTGGACACCAGGAATATCAAGAACAGAGCAGGTGATTATACTGTAAGCTCAAGGCACCAGTAGCTTATATAGCACAAGAGAAAATAACTCCTTTGTGTGGCCTATCAAATTCACTTGGTCCAGTGAATTATAGCTCAAAAGGGATTAAATCAATTCCTGATTTAGCACTAGTTGTGGAATATGGATCAGGGAAAAGGACATGTATTGTTCTGATTAAATCAAAGGTGCACTCACACATTAGAGCAAATACAAATGATGAATGGATTGTTGTTACTCCTTTATTTGACATCTTAAATGATTCAACACACTTTCACCTTTGACCATTCACTGAATGTATGAACCAGTCTTTAAATCTTTGATGGAAATATTACTGATATAGCATGTTATGCCTGGAAAATGTGAATTTCCATGCTAAAGTTGGAGATTAAGACATTTATTTTATCATATGCTGGGAGAGGTGATATGAAGGGTAGAATATATAGGAGGTGGGGGTTTGGTAGGTGTTGGAAAATATATTGTGTTTATCTCATTTTATTTCTAGGTTTGCCAACCAATAAACGGCAATGGGCAAGATTTGGATGCATTACAATACCTGAGCACATTACAAACTTGTAAGTAGATGCCTATTAGATATATTTCTGGACTTCTAATTTAGAGGTTATGATTAATGATCTAAAGACACGAGTTCAAATTCCCAATCGGGGAAATTAAAAATTAATTCAAATAAATCTTAAATAAAAACCAGAATCATTTATGGTAACTATGAAACAAATGATTTATCTTCATACTTCATTTGATTCACTGACATCCTTCAGGGAAGGAACTCTACCATGCATAGCTATATGTGATTCCAGACTCGCATCTGGATGAGTGACTTTTAACTCTCCTCTGGATTTGTCAAGCAAGCCACTCGGTTATATTAAACTGCAATAAAAATCAAGGCTAATTAAGGCAAACTACTTTATATTTATCTAGGTTCTGGGGGCCTTTTAGTAGCGCACCATCTCAGAGGAACCTGCAAAGTCCTCCCCGCTGGCATCTTAGTGTTTGTACCAATACTGAGCATCTGACATTATTCTGGTAGCTTATTTGACAATAGACTAGTAGCTAGTCGCTTGACACAGTCAGAGGTCCCATGATGTGCAGCAGTATTTGCATACCAGTCGTCAGCTTGTGATTGCCCAGTCTCAATTCTACCAGAGCCATTCAGCACCAAGAACAGACACAAAGAGCTGGAGTAACTCAAAGCATCAGATAGTATCTCTGGAGAACATGGACATGTGATGTTTCAGGTCGGGACACATTAGACTCAAGATAAAATGCAGAGACAGGCCCTTCAGCCAACCGAGTTGGCGCCGACCATCAATCATCCAGCTAGAGACAATTTACAGAAGCCAATTAGCCTACAAACTTGTTCAAGAAGGAACTGCAGATGCTGGAAGATCGAAGGTACACAAAATTGCTGGAGAAACTCAGTGGGTGCAGCAGCATCTATGGAGCGAAGGAAATAGGCGACGTTTCGGGCCGAAACCCTTCTTCAGCCTACAAACTTGTCTTTGGAGTGTGGCAGGGAACTGAAGCACCCAATGAAACCCCACGGGGTCATGGATAGAACGTACAAAGTCCGTACAGACAGCAACCGTAGTCAGGATCGAACATGGGTTTCTGGCATTGAAAGGCAGCAACTCTACCGCTGCACCACTGTGCCACCCTCTTCTGTAACGGGTATAGCTTGGACCCAATAGCAGCACAGAATCAGGCAGGTATAATTGGTAATGAACTTTATTACGAAACTGTAACACAGAGTAGTAACACAGGAATGGGTACACCGTACTCACACAGAGGCTCAGGATTGAGCGAGGGTTCCGAAGAGGGGCAGGCAGGAGACGTAGTCGGGGTAGCGGAAAGTCCGGTAACCAGGAGATCCAACACACGATGCAAACAAACCAACGAGGGACAGACGAAAGGAGAGTCGAAGCCAGGCAGGAAGTCGAGAAGTCGCTGGAGAGTCTTGCATGAATGCTGAGAACAATCTGGCACTGTGTGAACGGTGAGGAGAGTCTATATACCGGGCTAATTGGTGATCAGAGGCAACTGAGTGCAACAGTTGAGGAGAGTTGGGCTGATGAAAGGGGAGTGGCAGGCAGGTGAGGAGAAGGAGGGACCGGTGGAAAAGTACCGGGAGGTGAAGTGGATGAGAATGAGGAGAGGGCAGACTGTGACATCTTCTTCATAGAGGGTGGTCAGGTGTGAATGACTGCCCTTAAATTTCCCTTTGCATGACTATGACATATGTAACTGTCTGGATAAAGTTGGAAACATTATTAGCCAGGGAAGGACTACACTGGATGGACCATAATTATTCCAAAGGATGATATTTGTGGTTGTTGGAGGCTGATCACCTCAGTAAAGGATTTTGGTGCAAATATTCTCTGCACAATCGTCTTATGTGACTTAATCAGTGACCTTTCTTCAAATATTTGGCCATCAATAGGAATGTTTACTGTGGGCTGCACAGTGTTCCATTCCATTCACAATTCCTCAGATAAAGAAGAAGCTAAATTGCCGCAAGTCTCAAACAACATTCAAGCTTCTCTGGGAAATGGCATATAACATTCAAGGCACACACATGACTGATGCTGAGCAGGTGCAATAAAAGAAAATCTATCTACCCAGCGTTGACATTTGCTGAATTTATTATCATCATCATCTTTGTTCTGGAGGTTGCCAAAAACAAGAAGGGAACCTGCTTTGGACTTACACAGCCTGGACAGTGTTGTAGGAAAAAGACCAAGGGATACATGATCACAGGTTCTAGAAGCAGAATTAGGCCATTCAGCTCATCGCTTCTGCTCCGTCATTCAATCACGGCTGATCTATCTTTACCTCTCAACGTCTTTCCCATGCCTTCTCCCTTGGTCACCATTTGATACCCTTGCCAATCAAGAATCCGTCATTCTCCACTTTAAACATACCCAATGCCTTAGGCTCCACAGCCATCTGTGGCAATGATTTCCACAGATTCACCACCCTAAAGAAATTCCTCCTAATCCCCCTTCTAAGGGTGTTTACGGATGCATAGTTACTTGAAAGTGACAACATATGTACACAGTGTGGCATAGAGGTATTTGACACACTTGCATGTGTTGGTCAGGGTAATGAGTACAAGAGCTGGGACATTATGTTACGACTGTACATGTAATCCATGAGACTACGCTTGGAGTATTGTGTAGGTTTTTTTTAGTTAAGAGATACAGCGCACTGAGTCGACCAGCGATACCTGCTTATTAACACTATCCTACACACACTGGGGACAATTTACATTTACAGAAATCCAATCAACTTACAAACCTGTACGTCTTTTGAGTGTGGGAGTAAACCGAGGATCTCAGAGAAAACCATGAAACAAGCTGCCAGAGGAAGCTGTAGGGTCAGGTACTATAATGCTTTAAAAAAATATTGGAAAAGTTCATGAAAGGTTTGTAGTGATATGGGCCAAAAGCAGGTAAATGGGACTAGCTTAAATAGACGTATTGGTAGGCATGGACCAATTTGGCTGACTATATAGCAATAACTGAGTTGCATTAGCATGGCTACAATAACATGTTGGGTATCACCTGATCAGTGACTCATCTCCCGACATTTCCTTCAGCAAGGAATGAGTAGGTGAGGTAGTGGTAAACCTTTCTAATATTTCCTTGCTATCAATTGTTAACCTATCTAGTGCCTCAGCTATTAGCTCTTTCATTTCTAGTTTGGTAAAATCAGATCAAAATACTCAATGTAGTAAAAATATGCTGATGATTTGGTTTGTTGAGTTGAGTTTATTATTGTCACGTGTACCGAGGCACAAAGAAAAGTATCTTTGCTGCATGCAATGCCGTCAGTGAAAAGACTATATGTGTTTAAAATGAAGGTGTCCGCAGTGAACAGATACAGGATGAGGGGAATAACATTTGGTGCAAGATTTGTTGAGTATACACATCTGGTATTGACATGGTATTCATTGCAGTTCTTTTAGGCTTAATTGTTGGGTTTCCAGTGAGTGTCATAAGCTAAGTTTGTTGTGAGGAACCTGCTTGCCTACAGTTACACCTTCAGTCTGTTCCCAGGTATGATTAGGGACCCTGGACTGCTGCAATGGATGTCCTGTGATCTGCTGACTAGCATCTTTCTGTCATTCCACGCCAGCTGCAAAATGATGGTGGCCCTTGTTTCTGACAACATACATGTCTCATGTACTTTTGTATTATCAACTCGGACATGTTGAATACATCTGACACTGCCCTGCCCATAGGTAAAACATTGAAGGTAGTGGTGAGTTTGGCAACCACTGATAACAAGTGGCCACCAAATCCAACAGGTAGTGCACCAGCTTTGTGAAGACTGTAGAATGTTTGCTATCATCTAACATGAAACCTTGAGTAATTAATGGATGGCAATTGACAATTTATTTTTCCAAGTGTGGTTGAGTGGAAGGAGTGTAACTGAATGTGGATATTGATGATTTGAAGGCAGCAAATCAATATATTTAGTTTAGTTTAGTTTAGAGACACAGAGTGGAAACAGACCCTTCAGCCCATCTAGTACACGCTAACCATGATCATCCGTACACTAGATCTATCCTGCACACTGGGAATAATATACAGTCAATTACCCTACAAACCTGCATGCCTTTGGAATGTGGGAGGAAATATCACCCGGAGAAAACCCATGCAGTCACGGGGGGAATGTACAAACTCCGTATAGACAGTCCCATAGTCAGAATCGAACCCAGGTCTCTGGCCCGTAAGTTTAGTTTACTTTATGGGCACATGTACCAAGGTACAGTGAAAAGCTTTTTTGTGGCATGCTATTCAGTCAGCGGTAAAACTATACATGATTACAATCGAGCCATCCACAGTGTACAGATAGAGGATAAAGGGAATAAAATTTAGTGTAAGATAAAGTCCAGTAAAGCCTGGTTAAAGATAGTGGAGGCAGCGACTCTAAGACAGCAACTCTACCGCTGTGCCACTATGCCGCCTCAAGTTTCACTAGCTTCAACACTTTCGTATCCTCACCAGCACGCAAACTCATTGGGACATTATCATTAAGATTCTCGCTTTACTTTTACCCTGCATTGAGTGGAGATGGCTATGTGAGATAAGAAATTAATTGTGACTGTCAGACTTAATCAACAGAGGGGTGAAGATGAAGGCATGGCAAAGATTCATTTTGATCAAGCGATAAGCAGAGGTTGTGAAAAGCTTTCCCTCTGTGATAATATCTGTGAAGTCCAAGTTCGAGGAGATATTACGTGATGTTTTGAAGAACAAATTTCCTCATTTGACTGGCCATTTATGAGTTCTTGCCTCCGTGTATTTCTTTAATCATCTTTCTTTTATTTATCTAGCCGGCCCAGCATAGTGCGTTGGAGATTAAAGTGAAATACATCTCATTTGGATTCATTCATTCAACACATAATTAAATAAATGTAACCTCTGGCTAATGATGCATAAAATCCCATTACAATGATCTGAAAGAAAAGAGGAAAAAAAACTCTAGCAGCCAGAGTAGCAGCGAGAAAGTCATAATCGGCACTTTAGTCCAGTCATGCCCAGGTGCAATGCTAATTTTAACTCCAACAGAATCACTTAATTCTTAGCTTTGTCACCGTCTTGAGGCAAGAACTGAAAGCTTGAAAAGAGGCAAGAGAAGCTATCTTCCACATTAAGACTCATTCAACTAAACATTGCACCAGAAGCCTCAACAAAACTTGATTTATTATTGAAACTCTGTAGTGACTGGATTCACGCTTTCATACACAAAGATCGTCATGGCTGTTGGAAGTCATTCATTACATTCCCTGGTTGGCCCAGCAGCTGTTCCTCATGACCCGATCACCCTCTGTTCCCCCACGGCTGACAATTCACTTGGGAAAACCTCTGATTGTGAAACCTGAAGAATAGATGATAATGTCGAAAAATATGAAATTGCCCAATTGCGTAGGAAAAATAAATAAGAAACATATTATCAAAATGTGAAAGACTTCTGAGCTTTGAGGTGCAGGGGGTGTGGGCATCCAAGAACGTGACTCAACAATGGCCAGGTTTCAGGTATATGTGCAATTAGGATGTTGCTGTTTATGGCGAGATAAATTGAATATAAAATGTGGTTATACTTCAGCTGCGTAGGACATTATTGAGTCCACTTCTGGGCTACTATGTAAAGTAGCGGTCTCTTTAGTTAAGGAAGGACATTGAAGCATTGCAAACAACTCTTAGAAAAATGACTAAATGTGGAATGAGCTGTTATCTTGTGAGAAAGGATTTGCCTGGCTAGGCTTGTAACTACTGGAATTCAATAGAAAAGATTCAATTTGATTGTAAAAGTATAGAAAGTTTAGGAAAGGCTTGGTGGGCCAAATTACCTTATTCTGCTCCTAGAATTTATGAACATGAATTTATGACAAATGGCCTTATTCTGCCTAAAATTCCCGAAAACAGAAAAAGTGAATTTCAGCAATAACAAACAAGCCCCAAGAGACGGCAAGTGCTGTAATTCCCCAACTTCAGCAATAACAAAAATCAAGACACAAGGGAAGCAGATATTGTAATCTGGAACAAAAAAAAAAAACCAAACTGGTGGAAAAACTCTCAACAGGTCAGGTAGGATCTCTGGCAGCAAAGGGATGGCTGAAGTTTTGGTTCGAGACCCATATAACCATATAACCATATAACCATATAACAATTACAGCACGGAAACAGGCCATCTCGACCCTTCTAGTCCGTGCCGAACACATAATCTCCCATAGTCCCATATACCTGCTGCTCAGACCATAACCCTCCATTCCCTTCCCATCCATATAACTATCCAATTTATTTTTAAATGATAAAAACGAACCTGCCTCCACCACCTTCACTGGAAGCTCATTCCACACAACTACCACTCTCTGAGTAAAGAAGTTCCCCCTCATGTTACCCCTAAACTTCAGTCCCTTAATTCTCATGTCATGTCCCCTTGTTTGAATCTTCCCTACTCTCAGTGGGAAAAGCTTTTCCACGCCAACTCTGTCTATCCCTCTCATCATTTTAAAAACCTCTATCCAGCTTAGGTTAGTTTAGTTTAGAGATACAGAGCAGAAACAGGCCCTTTGGTCCGCGCCGACCAGCAATCTCCGCATTTGCAAAGTGCTTTGAGCGGCTGATCTTGGCTCACCTCAAAGCATGCCTCACCCCCCACACTGGACCCCCATCAGTTTGCCTACCGGACCAACAGGTCTACAGAGGACGCCATATCGGTGGCCCTACACTCTGCCCTGACCCACCTGGACTACAACAACTCCTACATCAGGCTGCTGTTCATTGACTTCAGCTCTGCCTTTAACACCGTCATCCCCACCAGCTTGATCACCAAACTCAGTGGACTTGGCATCTCCACCTCCCTCTGCAACTGGACATTGGACTTCCTTACTAACAGACCACAGTCTGTTAGGGTCAATAATCTCACCTCCTCCACTATAACACTGAACACCAGAGTGCGACAGGGCTGTGTGCTCAGCCCTCTACTCTACTCCCTCTTCACCCACGACTGCATCCCAAAGTACGGATCCAACGCCATTATTAAGTTTGCTGACGATACCACGGTAGTAGGACTGATCAGCGACAACGATGAGTCAGCCTACAGGGAGGAGATCCAGCACATGACAGCCTGGTGTGCCAACAATAACCTCGTCCTCAACTCCAAGAAGACGAAGGAGATTATTGTTGACTTCAAGCAGACCAGAGGAGGCAGTCATACCCCCATCCATATAAACAGGACTGAGGTGGAGCGCGTCTCCAGCTATAAATTCCTCGGAGTACATATCTCGGAGGATTTGTCCTGGTCCCTCAACACCTCCAAGCTGATCAAAAAGGCACAGCAGCGCCTTTACTTCCTGAGGAGGCTCAAGAAAGCCCACCTGTCCCCCCGGATCCTGACCAACTTTTACCGCTGTACCATAGAGAGTATCCTGACCACCTGCTTCACGGTATGGTACAGCAGCTGCGCTGCTGCGGACAGGAAGGCACTACAACGGGTGGTGAAAACCGTGCAGCACATCATCGGTGCCCCGCTCCCTGCCATGGATGCCCTCCACTGAAAACGGTGTCTGAGACGGGCTGGGAAGATCATCAAAGACCCCTCACACCCCAACCATGGACTGTTTGCCCTCCTCCCATCAGGGAGGCGGTACAGGAGCCTCAGATCACGTACTAGTAGGATGAGGAACAGCTTCTACAACAATACAATCACATTGCTGAACTCGGAGTCCCGCCGATAGATTTCTCTGGTCCCTCCGTCCCCATTGTTTAATTATTCTGTATTTCTTGATTATTCTGTATCTTCTCTCTTTCTATTTTTTTTTTTTTTTTCTTTATGTACAACTACTACGGACTGAAGCAAAACTGCATTTCGTTGTACTCATACTTGTATTTGTGCGATGACATTAAAGTTGAATTGAATTGAATTGCATTGAATTCTAACACTATCCTACCCACACCAGGGACAAGTTACATTTGACCATGTGAGTTAGCCTACAAACCTGTACGCTCTGGAGTGTGGGAGGAAACCAGAGCTCCTGGAGAAAACTCAAGCAGGTCACGGGGAGAATGTACAAACTCCATGTAGACAGCACTCGTAGTCAAGATTGAACGTGGATCTCTGGCGCTGTAAGGCAGCAATCTCTACCATGCCGCCTTATTGGAAGTGAAGAAATGGAAAGGTCATCCATTGTAAAAACTATTTCCTGATATAAAGAGTTCAATATCTTCCTTGATAATAAACCACATGATGTAAATGCAAAGCATTGTTTGAAAATGTAGAGAGCTAAGTAAATCAATGACAAGAACGAGCTCAACCTATTAAGAACAAATAAAGCCCTGGCAGATATGAATTGTGAACAATCAATTTACCGGTGATAGAATTTCTATTGTGAATAAATGAAGTAACTGACAATGGACATTTATAGGTCAACATGAATTAATATTGGGAGTGGAATTGCTGAGGAACAAAATGATATGCATTTGCCATCTTTAGGGTGACACACCTAATGACTACCATTGTTCTGCATGTTCATTCTCAGGAAAAGTAATGACATGGATTTATTAGGTCAAGGAGTGATTCCTCCTGAAGTTATTTTTAATCAGTTAAGATTGCTTCCTTCCTTGTCCCCGTTAAACTTGGCTGACCTTTCTAAAACTATGTTGGACCAAGGACTTTCTCACAAAATAAAGCTTTGTCATAAGAAAGCTGTTATCAGTGATGCTTCGGAAAATTTATGTGTCACTGTTTCCCATTTCTACTTTTGCTGGTGATATATTGCAAACAACGTCAAACAAAATAAAGTACAATAAGGAATCAATGTTCGGAGTGAGTAAAATCCCTTCGGACTATAGAAACAAACAACCTTAATGTCGATAGGCACAAAATGCTGGAGTAACTCAGCGGGACAGGCAGCATCTCGGGAGAGAAGGAATTGGTGATGTTGAGGTTTCTTCAGACTTAATGTAGAACTAGACTATCAGCACCAAATTCCTTGTCCTGTTAATCCAAACCTTTTCCTCGTTTGCTCCCAGAAAGAAAACCAAAGCAACAAACCGTCATCAGTTTTAGGGGAAACATGGAACTCATCCCTACGTCTAAAAGACAAACTTCAGTGGAATGTAGTTGCCAATAACAAATCAACAGATCAGATTCATTAGTCCTATCCCATTTTCTATCGGGAAAGACTAAATATCGTAATTGGTTTCAGCTACATTTACCATACCCACCAGGAAATTTGGCGATCTTCCTCGGAGTAGTTATATAGTTCCTTGCAGTAAACTGCCTACTTACACAGATATTGTATATGAATGCCCTATAATCTGAACATTGTGTCCTACTAAAGGGACTCGTATTTGGAGCAGTGCAAATAATAGACCACAGCTGTGGCTTTGCTGACTGCTGCACCATAAGGGAAAAAAATGCAATAATGATGCAATTTAACATCCTTCCATGGCCAAGAAAGTAATGACTGGGGGATGAGTAACATAGTCAGATGTAAACTCTTATGGCCTCGTGTGAGCTGAAAATACTCCTTTAAACAATATAAATATAAGCTATATACTACATACATATATGATTTTGATTTGTGCAAAAGGGCACGGTATCAAATTGGTTGAAGTCTTCGTAGTGGGCAGCGTAGTGACTGTAAACAGCGTAGTGACTATAAAGATGCATAAATAAAGAACTGCATGCAGATGCTGGTTAATACACAAGTTCAAGGTCAAGTGAGTTTATTGTCATGTGTCCCTGTATAGGACAATGACATTCTTGCTTGCTTCAGCACACAGAACATAGTAGGCATTTACGACAAAACAGATAAGTGTGTCTATATACCATAATATAAATATATACACACATGAATAAATAAACTGATGAAGTGCAAATAACAGATAATGGATTATTAATAATCAGAGTTTTGTCCAAGCCAGGTTTAATAACCTGATGGCTGTGGGGAAGTAGCTATTCTTGAACCTGGTTGTTGCAGTCTTCAGGCTCCTGTACCTTCTACCTGAAGGTAGTGGGGAGATGAGTGTGTGGCCCGGATGGTGTGGGTCTTTGATGATACTGCCAGCCTTTTTGAGGCAGCGACTGCGATAAATCCTCTCGATGGAAGGAAGGTCGGAGCCGATGATGGACTGGGCAGTGTTTCCTACTTTTTGTAGTCTTTTCCTCTCCAGGGCGCTCAAATTGCCGAACCAAGCCACGATGCAACCAGTCAGCATGCTCTCTACTGTGTACTTGTAGAAGTTAGAGAGAGTCCTCCTTGACAAACCGACTCTCCGTAATCTTCTCAGGAAGTAGAGGTGCTGATGAGCTTTCTTGATACTTGCATTAGTGTTCTCGGACCAGGAAAGATCTTCAGAGATGTGCACACCCAGGAATTTGAAGCTCTTGACCCTTTCAACCATCGACCCGTTGATATAAATGGGGCTGTGGGACCCCCTCCTACTCCTTCCAAAGTCCACAATCAGTTTCCTTGGTTTTGCTGGTGTTGAGGGCAAGGTTATTGCGCTGGCACCATATGGACAGTTACTCGATCTCTCTTCTATACTCTGACTCATCCCCATCAGTGATACGTCCCACAACAGTGGTGTCGTCAGCGATCTTGATGATGGAGTTCGCACTGTGACTCGCTACGCAGTCATGAGTATAGAGTGAGTACAACAGGGGGCTGAGCACGCAGCCTTGAGGTGCTCCCGTGCTGATTGTTATCGAGGCTGACACATTTCCACCAATACGAACAGACTGTGGCATGTGAATGAGGAAGTCGAGGATCCAATTGCAGAGGGATGCGCAGAGACCCAGTTCTGCGAGTTTGGTAACGAGCTTGGAGGGGATGATTGTGTAATTGATGAATAACAGCCTGACATATGAGCCTGACAAAAGGACATAGTGTGCTGGTGTAACTCAATGGGTCAGGCAGTATCCCTGGAGAACATGGATAGGTGACGTTTCGGGTCGAGAAGATGGGTCTCTACCCGAAACGTCACTTATCCATGTTTTCCAGGGATTCTGAACTGCAGTTACTCCAGCACTTTGTGTCCTTTGGTGACTGTAACACGTTGTCATATCAATAGATTTGAGAAGTGGACAGTAGTAAATTAAAAGTGAGAGAGAATATGTCCTGAAGGAAATAAAAAAATGCATAATGAATGGTAAAAGCAACCAAAGGTCAGACACGAGCCAAGGCTTGATACATAATTCTTAAAATAGGAAACCATTTGACAGCATTGCAAAAGCACATATGGGATCCTGGATTTTTTCATTAAATAGTATATGGAGCTCAAAACAAAAGGGGAAGCTAAAGTTGAGGGTTAAGTGGAGCTCTCATTTGGTTGGACATATTTTGACAGATTGTAGAGGCATTAGCTGTGGGCTGGTAGTAGATTTACTGGAGGGATGATACACTACTGCTCCTTTTGGACTGTAAGAAATGATCTACAATTACTGTGTCTCTTGGATCTGGATCCAACTTGCATTAGTGTTAGATGACCACTTAGCTGGATTTCCAGACTCCTGAGAACCTTAATCTGACCAGTTAACAGCCAAGGGCCGAGGAATGGAGCTTCTTTAAATATTGTAACTATGTACCAGGCTTTCTAGGGCATTTTATGTGGGAGCCGGAGCTGAATTTTAAGTTGGCATAAGGTTGAGGATAGGATAAATTTAGAAGGCTATGGGTCAAACGCAGGCAGGTGGGATTGGTGTTGATAGGGCTTGTTGGTCCCTAACATGTGCAAGTTGGGCCGAAGGGCCTGTTTCCATCCTGTATGATTCTATGACTCTATGACATCTATTAATTTACTTAACTCCCTAACCATCCTTGGAATGTTAAAATTTATCACAAATTTAACGTGAATACATTCTGGGACTAAACAAATATAGATCAACAAAACAAATCGAGGAGTTCAAATATGTTTTGACCAAAAACTGTAACTGCAGATAGGGAAGGTTCAAAGAAAAGATTAATAACATTTTAGTTTTTTTTTGAAGTGATACCGGCAGATATAAAGCACACTTGTTAGTCTTCAATGCAAGTGTCTAATTTACCCATTCCTTCGCTCCAGAGATGCTGCCACTGTCCCACTGACGTACTCCAGCTTTTTGTGTCTATCTTCTGTCTAATTTAGAATATTTATTAAAAAAAGATCATTAATATCAAGGGGAGAGTACAGCAGAGATTCATCAGGTTGATATTAGGTAGAGGAAATGTTTGTAACTTGAGATATTGGTTAATGGAGCACAGAAGGAAACCAAAGATTTAAAATAAGGATTTATTTGCTCTAAGTTCTGTAGCCTTTTAGAGGGTGGTTAGGGAAAGATGATTTCTTTGAATTAGAAAATCAGTAATTTATTTAAATTCCAAATTGGTTCCCTGGGCAGTCAGAACAGTGTTACTGGGAATGATTGGGCGAGAGACTATTGCATCTCATCGAAGAGAATACATTTTTTGAGGTGGAAGAAAATACAGAGTGATGGGTTGAGAAATGGATAGTACGATCAGGTTTCAATTCCAGTGATTTAGAGCTGGCAAAAGTGAGATGGACCAAAACATATTTTATCTATGGTGTGATTTTGTTGTGGTCCCATTAGCTGGATGCCTGGAAGTAGTTGTCAATGGTGTTGATGGAGGAAGATACAATAGTGGGATTTAAGATATTATTAGATAGGCACCTGGATATTCAGAGAATGGAAGGAACTGGATAATGTGTAGGCAGGTGGGATTAATTTATCTTGGCATTATGTTTGACATAGACAATGTGGGCTGAAGAGTTTGTTCCAGTTCTGTACTTTTCTAAGTTGAGTTTGAGTGCGAGTAGTTTATTGTCAGCAGAAAGACAATGCATGATTACAATCGAGCCATCGATGATGTACAGATACATGATAAAGGGAATAAGGTGAATAATGTTTAGTGCAATGAGTTCAATGCTCAATGCATATGTTATATGTAGTTCGTCACACTTCTCCGAGAAAATATTCCAATTGTAGAACCAGTTTTTCAAATATACGAGCTTGAATGTTGGATCAACTTCAATGTAACAAATAGAATAACAATTTAGGTGCGGTCAGTGTCGCGATGGTAGAGTTGCTGCCTTACAGCACCAGAGAATCGAGTTTGATCCTGACTAGGGGTGTTTGTACGGAGTTTGTACATTCTCTCTGTCAATGTGTGGGTGTTTTTCAGGTAACCCAGTTTCCTCCCACACAGGCAAGTTTGTAGGTTAACTGGCTGAGGTAAAAAGCTGTAAATTGTCCATAGATAGTGCCAGTGTACGGGATGATTGCTGGTTGGTGCGGACTCATTCAGGCAAAGGGGCTGTTTCCGCACTTCCCTAAAGTCTAAAGGCCCTGACACACTTGCCGATTTTTTTTTTTCGGCCACTGTCGGCATCTTTGACTGACGTATCAGGTGACCAAAAAAGTCACGGCGTGATGCGGCGTGGCGTGACGTGTCGTGATGACGTATTGACGCGCGGTGTCTCATCAAGTGTCGCAACATTTTTTGTCACCGCTGGATTTTGAAATGTTCAAAAACTTTCAGCGACCGGTTACGTCAGTCAATGATGCCGGCAGTCACCAAAAAAATCACCAAGTGGGACAGGCCCTTAAAGTAAAATTACTTATGAATTGGGCACAATGGAAGTCACTCAGTTCCTTGAACCTACTTATCTCCCAATAAAATCTGGGCTCATCTGATTGTAATCTCAGCTCCACAATCCTGTTTACTCACAGTACCTTTTCACTCACTTTGACTCTCTAGAATCTGCTTACCTCTGCCTTAAATAATTGAAAGATTCTGCTGTTGTTGCCCTTTGAGGATGTAACCAAAAACACAACCTTCTGAGGTAAAATATTCTTATTTCACCTCTACTTAAATAAGTGACTCACTATTTTTAAATAGTGAACCCTATTTTAAACACTCACAAAGGAGGAAACATCCACTCCACATCCTTCCTGTTAAGATGTCACAAGATTTTATACTTTTACAATCAAACTGAATCTTTTCTATTGCAGTAGTTACAAGCCTAGCCAGGCATATCCTTTCTCACAAGATAACAGCTCATTCCATATTTAATAAACTTTCTCAGAGTTGTTTCCAATACATCAATGTCCTTCCTTAAATAAAGAGACCTATGCTTTACATAGTAGTCCAGATGTGGTCTCAATAATGTCCTATGCAGCTGAAGCATAACCTCATTTTGTAATCAATTTATCTTGCAATAAACAGCAACATCCTAAATGCACATGTACCTGAAAACTAGCCACTGTTGAGTCACGTTCTTGTATACCCACCTCAGAGCTCAGCAATCTTTCACATTTAGATAATACGTTTCTTAGTTACTTTTCCGAACCAAATTGGGCAATTTCACATTTTTCGACATTACCTATTCTTCAGGTATTGTGTTCATTTATCATTTCCACCTTTCACCAGCAGTTGCTGGCCTTGAAACTAGCTGAAAATAAGTCTTTTCACTCTCTCTTAGTTTAGAGATATGTCATGGAAACGGGTCCTTCGGCCCACGGATCCTTGCTGACCTTTGATAACCCTTTATTATCTTTGTTATCCCACTTTCAAACCCACTCCTACCCACTAGAGGCAATTTATAGTGGCCAGTTAACCTTTTTGGGATGTGCGAGCACGCAAGGTAAAACCACTCAATTACCGGGAGAACGGGCAAACTCCCCGAAGAGAGCACCCAAGGTCCGGACCAAACCAGGGTCTCTGTCACTGTGGGGAAGAGGGATTGGAAGTAAAATATATTGGTCTTGATGATGTCTTCATTGGGTCTATTCCACAGAACCAAGCTGCTAACAATTTGTCTTCAATATAGCGCTGACTTGCTGCTAACTTGGCAGCCTTCACGTACAAGGGTGGCAACACACTGCTGAGAGTAAGGTAATGCTGATTAGTTGGCAAAGCAATGAGGTTCATAGTGCAACAAACGTGTGCCAAAACCTGAACTGAGGCAAATTCATGAAATTGTGCACAGGGATTTCTGTCCGGAACTTATTCCGGATACCATGCACAAAAAATGTTTAAAAAAAATTGTTTTATTAATTTCTCATTTGACAACTTCTTTCCCCCCTTGAAGAAAATCCAATATGGAGAATGACATCAAAATATTGCAGCCTTGTTTTCCTTGTAAGAAATCTCAGTCAAGGGATGAAAAGAAAACGAGAACTGTGTTTTGCAAAAGTGAGCACAGTTCCAATTTGCACAGTTTCCTATCTGTTTACCCTCCCAGTATGCTTCCATCCCAGCACTGGCTTCATGTCGGGGAGGCTTTTAAGTAGAAACTTGCAGCTGAAACAATCATTTTTGTACCACACAGAGATTTCAATACACTTTCTTTGGCCATAGAAACGTCAGGGGAAAAAGAAAGAAGAGACCTTCTTCTGCTCTCCGAAACCATCAGTTAAATCCTCCCTTTAATCTGGCACTTTGCCAATGTGTTAACCCTCGGGTCTCGTGTGAGATGTTCTGATAGGTGTGTGTATTTACAATTTTGTTGAATATTATTAATATTTGTATTATATTTTCATTACATTATAATTTTATAGAATGTTATTGTATATGTGTGTGTGTGTGTGTGTGTGTGTGTGTGTGTGTGTGTGTGTGTGTGTGTGTGTGTGTGTGTGTGTGTGTGTGTGTGTGTGCACTGAACTTTGTGTATACACACATATTATATATCATAAGTGATAGGAGTAGAATTAGGCCATTCGGCCCATCGAGTCTACTCCGCCATTCTATCAATGCTGATTTATCCTGCCATCTCCCCAAAACCTCTGACTCCTACACTAAGAATCTACCTCTGCCTTAAAAATATCCACTGACTTCGCCTCCGTAGCCTTCCGTGGCAAAGAATTCCAGATTCACCACCT
This sequence comes from Leucoraja erinaceus, assembly GCF_028641065.1. Lineage (NCBI taxonomy): Eukaryota > Metazoa > Chordata > Chondrichthyes > Rajiformes > Rajidae > Leucoraja > Leucoraja erinaceus. The sequence goes on along the minus strand of NC_073388.1, from coordinate 15,134,213 downwards.
TCTGACTTAAGAAATTTCTCCTCATCTCTTTCTGAAAAGAACGCCCTTTAATTCTGAGGCTATGACCTCTAGTCCTAGACTCTCCAGCTAGTAAACATCCTCTCCACATCCACTCTATCCAAGCCTTTCACTATTCTGTATGTTTCAATGAGGTATCCCCTCATTCTTCTAAACTCCAGCGAGTACAGGACCAGTGCCGACAAACACTCATCATAGGTTAACCCACTCATTCCTGGGATCATTCTTGTAAACCTCCTCTGGACCATCTCCAGAGCCAGCACTTCCTTCCAAAGTTGCCCAAAATTGCTCACACTATTCCAAATGCAGCCTTACCAGTGCCTTATGGAGCCTCAACATTGCATCCCCGTTTACAAGCCCTCTTGAAATAAATGCTAACATTGAGTTTGCTTTCTTTACTACCAATTCAACTTGCAGATGAACTTTTTGGGTATCCTGCACCAGCACTCTGCCTTTATTCTTACTACAAAATGCATGACTCCACACTTTGCTACACTATATTCCATCTGCCAATTCTCTGCCCACTCTCCCAACCTATCCAAGTCAATCTGTAGAGTCCCTGCTTTCTCTACACTACCTGCCCGTCCACCTATTTTCATCTGCAAACTTGGCCACAAAGCCTTCAATCCTCTCATCCAAATCATTAATATACAATGTGAATAGTAGCGGCCCCAGCACCGACTCCTGCGGAACCCCGCAAGTCACTGACAGCCAACCAGAAAGGGCCCCCTTTATTTGCCTTCTGCCACTCTTTGTCTTCTGCCATCCAGCCAATCTGCTATCCATGCTGGTATCTGCCCTTTAATTCCATGGGCTCTCATCTTCCTTAGCAGCCTCATGTGTGGCATCTCATCAAAGTCTTTCTGAAAATCGAAGTAAACAACATCTACTGACTCTCGTTGTCTGTCCTGCTATTTATTTCTTCAAAGCTAGCAAATTTGTCGTAAGACCTCCCCTTCACAAAGCCATGCTGACATCGGTAAAATACATATTGGTATAATATATATATTACTGAACCTTTGATCGTATATTATATTGTTTACAGAGTACTATTTCTACCTGTGCAGGAAGGAACTGCAGATGTTGATTTACAGCACTGGAGTAACTCAGCGGGTCAAGAGAAAAGGAATAGATAATGTTTCGGGTCGAGACCCTTCTTCAGACTGAGAGTCAGGGGAGAGGGATACTAGAGATATGAAAAGGAACATCGATAAAATTAGAACAAAAGGACAAATCAAAGCCAGCATCAATGATCATAGAAAGGTAGGGCACACAATGGCCCACTTTTGGTTGTGATTAGAAGATGCTAATGAGTGATATGAACAGAATATTCTGTTGTGCTGCTGCAAGTCAAAATCTCATTGTTTTGTTTGGGACATATGACAATAAAACACTCTTGACTCTTGTTATACAGTAAGCTCTAATTTCTGAGTTTCTACCCAAAATTGGAACGCAGATATGGACAGACTCTGCAATTATTCTCCAACTCAACCATTTAATTGCAGTCTGCAAAAGAAGCTATGTAATTCTGCGTTAATCTACTCATTCCCTGATGTTATCTTTTGTGACGTGTGACGTGTGACGTGGAAATAATAGCCAGCAACGTTTTTGTGAACTGACCAACATGACCAGTTTGGGTCATGACAGCACCCTGAAAATTGGATAGTTTGCAGCACTGGGGCAAGGAGAGTGAGAAATGAATCATAGTTCTTTGCAAACTGTTCATTTGTATCCTGCCAGAGGCATTTGTCCTTGAAAGGCATCCTGATGGTGGGGATGCTTATTCATTTTGCAGAATATTGAGATGAATAGCTGTGTTCATATCTCTGTTCTTCTTTTTGACAATTCTTATTTTTAATTAAAACATGAACTAACTGGACAAATCAGTTCCTTGGGGGGTAATCTCCTTTCCCAGTGTTACATATTGTAAGTTTTCCTTGTTATATATTGCTCATCCTACACTTTATGGCCTTCCATTCTCAGCACTGAATGATCATCGCGGAGCGGGACGATGCCTTACCTGGATCGCCGTGTTGGAACTCCGGAGCGTTGGGTCTGCTGTTTAACACCGAGGAGCTGTGGTCTGTGGAGCTTCCAGCTGTGGGTGGTGCTGACTTTAACATCACGGAGGCCTGGGATAGAAACATAGACATTAGGTGCAGGAGTAGGCCATTCGGCCCTTCGAGCCTGCACCGCCATTCAATATGATCATGGCTGATCATCCAACTCAGTATCCCGTACCTGCGGGATCTTTCGCTGTGGATCGCCAGTGTTGGAGCTCTGCCCAGCTCGGCCTGTGGACTATGGAAGCTGCCGTTTCGGAACTCCAGGCCGCTGAGAGTGTTCTCTGTTCCGACGTCGGAGCTCCATCATCCCGGCGAGAGGGCCTGAAACATCGCACCACCGTTGCAACGACTGCGGAGGCCTCTATAGGCTCCGACCACGGGTGAACAAGAGGAAGAGGACTGAACTTTGTTGCCTTCCCTCACAGTGGGAAACATTGATTCTGCTGTGGGGAGGGGATGTTTTTCATGTTTTCTGGTTAAATTCTATAGTGCTGAGTATCTTATTTGTGTGCTGCACGGTAACTCAAATTTTACTGCACCAATTGGTGCATGTGACAATAAATGTCCTTTGTCCTTTGTCCTTTTGGGTTTTTAACTTTCCCAATATCAATTGGGACTGTCACAGTACTAAGAGCTTAGACAAGGGGGAATTTGTCACGTGTGTTTAAGAAATCATTATTTGGCAATATATAGAGGGCCCTACAAGATATAGGGCAAAGCTCAACTTGCTCTCTGGATATTGGGAAGGGCAAGTGATTGAAGTATCAGTGGCTGAGCTTTTTGGACCCAGCGATCACAGTTCTATTAGCTTTAAAATGGTTATGGGTAAAGACAGAGCAGGTCTACAAGTTAATCTTCTTAATTGGGGCAAGGCCAATTTTGCAGTATTAGACAGAAGCTTGCAAAGGTTAATTGAAGTAGGTTGTTTGTGGCCAAAGGGACTTTCAGAAAATGGGATCCATTTAAAAGTGTGAACGCGAGAGTTCAAAGTATTCATATTCCTGTTAAAAATGATGCAAAGAAAAACCTGGGAACGATTAATCTGTAAGCCTATCATCTGTGGTAGGAAAGTTGCTGGAAAGGATTCTGAGGGATAAGTTATGCATGCATTTGGAACAACTGGGGTCGATTGGGGATAATCAGTATGGTGTTGGATAACGTGTCTCATGAATATGATTGTGTTTTTTAAAGAAATAACCAAGATGCTTAACAAGGTCAGGGTTGTAGACATGGTCCATATGGACTTCAGCAAGGTGTTTAATAAGGTTCTGCATGGTAGGCTGCAAGGAGAGCTAGCTGTCTGGAGACAGAATTGGCTTCATGGAAGGAAGCTGAGTTGATGTTGAAAGGATGTGCTTTGGACTGAAGACTTTAGCCTCAGACCCATTGGTATTTATTATTTACCTCAATGATTTGGATGAGAAATCAGAAAGTACAGCATGATCTTGAACAGCTGGGCATGTGAACTAAGGAATGGCTACTGGAGTTTAATTTAGATAAGTGTGAGATGTTACACTTTGGAGATCAAACCATGATGGGGTTTTCACAACGAATGGTAGGATCCCTGGGGAGTGTTGCAGAGCAGAGGGATCTAGAAGATAGGAGCAGAAGTTCCCTGAAAGTGGCATTAGATTGATAAAGAAGGCTTTTGGCATGCTGGCCTTCAACAGTCAGGAACATGTGTAGTAGTTGGAATGTTATATTACAGTTATACAAGACGTTGGTGAAGTAGCACTTGGAATACTATGTTCAGCTTTGGTCACCCTGCTATAGGAAGGGATGCAGATAAGTTTACTTTAGAGATACAGCATTGGAAACAGGCCCTTCGGTCCATCAGGTCCACACTGACAAGTGACCCCCCGTACACTAGTTCTATCCTACACACCAGGGACAATTTAACAGAGTCAATTAACCTATCAACCTGCATGACTTTCGAATGGTGGTGGAAACAAGAGATAACCCATGTGGTCATAGGGAGAACGTCCAAACTCCATACAGACAGCACCCATAGTCAGGATTGAACCCGGGTCTCTGGCGGTGCAAAGCTGCAATTCTACCGCTGCGCCACTGAGCCAAGATTTACAAGGATGTTATCAGGGCCTGAGATAAAGGGAAAGACAGGGTAGGACTTTTTTCCTAGAAGCATGGGAGGCTGAAGGGCAATCTTATAGAGGTGTATAAAATCATAAGGGGATTAGATAGGATGAATGCACAGAGTTTTTTCCAGGTTAGGCGGAATCAAGAACTAATGGGCATAAATTTAAGGTGAGAAGGGAAAGATTTAGAGGGAACCTGAGCAGCAACATTTTCATACAGAGGGTGGTGGGTATACGGAACGAGCTGCCAGAGGAAGTGGTTGAGGTAGGTACAATGTCAACAATTAAAAGACATTTGTACAGGTTATCAGTAGAGTTGTGAATATATACAGAGGGAAAGATGGCTGGGTTTGAGACAAATGTTGATCAAAAGAATTTAAAGGAGAGACTTGGTTCCTGCAAGTTCAAGCATTTCAGTTGAAGAGAGATATTGGAATGATCAGGAGCTTTTCTTGCTCAGTGCTTTCAAAACACTTTCCAATTATTTTCTTTCTACGCACTTTGTAGTTCATTCCCATGACATTCCAAACAGGAAATGCAAAGTACTTTATTTATATGGATATGAAATATTTTAAAGATGATTAATTTTCTGATTAAATAGGGATTAGTTAGTAGAATCGTTTATTATTTCACGATAATTCCAAGTCACCGGTTCCTTGTGATAGAAGTTACAAACACACTAACAATTTAATGCGGTATGCTATTTGTTAGTTTAAAAAATTCTCATGCAGTTTATGTGAGCATTGAAGAGGATGACAAACAGCAGATGGGAAACATTAAAGAGAAGACCTATGTGAGAGCTGAAGCAATATCTCACCTCTAATGCTCATCAGTACTTTAACAGTTTGTGAGTATCTCCTAAAAACAGCCTTTTTAATCTTAAATCATAGATTATGATCTGCCTTTATTATAATTTAGTCAAACATCTGTTGTTAACCAAATGGATTGCCATCCACTATGTACTGTAGCCTAATGCAGTTACAAAAGTGCTATTGATCTGCCAGCATCAGCAGTAACAATGTCCACTATGTGGTTGGGGGATACTGGAGTGATCTGTTCCTAGCACCAACACAAATTTGGCTCGAGCTAGGATCTCAAAGCTTGCTTTACCCAGCGCCCACCTACATTGCTACAAACTATCAAAGTGAAAATAAATTGTCAATCACGCAGATGACTTTTACAAAGGCTTCTTTATGTCAGCAATTGCTACTTGGCTGAAGGCCCATCTTACATCTGGAGTCCACCAAGCCTCGTGTTCCGAGTCCCCAAAACTGATGACTTGTGCAAAAAGAAAAGACGATGAGTGCTGAAAGTCTTGTCCAAACCCTGCGTCCCAGAAACAAACCATGCTCCATTAAAGTTTAAATCTAAGAGGATTCTGCATTAAGGGAATATAACCTTTGCAATATAACACATTAAGCAAGGTTGGCTGCTCTTAGGATGCAATTAATATAATGTTAGCAACATGCTTGTCAGTAGATTTAATTTTATGATAAGCAGAAATGTAAAATTGATCAGAGAAAGGAAGACCTATCGCCCAGATCAATCATAATCTGAAAAAGAAAATAACATCACACTTTTGTCCAAAATTCTTCGCTGTAGGTCTGCCATGAAAAATAGCTCCATCCATCCCCCTTCTTAGTTCTCCAACCACTTCTCTGACTGTCCCCTTCATTTTTCTTTGTTGTCACCTTCTCCTAGCTAATAATGATCTATTTTACAATTTCCTTGAACCTCATCCCCTTTGATGTCTCGTTTTCACACTTTACCTTTCCTTAACTCTGTCTCTCTTCCCCCTGACTCGCAGTCTGAAGAAGGGTCTGGACCCGAAACATGACCCATTCCTTCTATCCTTGCCTGTTCCGCTGACTTACTCTAGCATTTTGTATCGATCTTCAGTGTAAACCAGCATCTGCAGATCCTTCGAACAGTTCCTTCTTTTTTATATTATAATTGACCTGCTATAAACTTGCATTCTCTTTTGTTTTCATCTCAGGTCCTAAGTATTTACTTTAAATCTGCTATGTTTAGTTATTCAATCCTTTCCTGACAGACCAGATTTAATGGTCAAATTTGTTATTAATTTCTCATAGATCCTGTTTGTAATTCAATTCTCTGTGATGAGATATCATGTAATTTTTTGTGTGATAATTTTGTCTTCTATTTTACATAGAATTACACAAATGAGGCACTACCAAAGAAGCCATTCAGTTCAACTAGCCAACTTTCATTCAGTTTTTCTATGCCTAATTTCATTAGTATCACTTCCAATCTCCCTCATATGCTTACATAACCTCCCCTTAAATGCAACATTACTATGCTGAATTCCTTATTTATTTTTTGGTGATTACCTTACATAAATAATCAGCAAATTTTTAAAGGGAAAAATATTCTGTTATAGAACATAGAAAGTCGAACACTGCAGCATTCAGTCCACAATGTCCATGCCGTACATAAAGCCAAGTTAAGCCCCTGTTCCACGTAGGAAACCTGAACGGAAACCTCTGGAGACCTTACGCCCCACCCAAGGCTTCCGTGAGGTTCCCAGAGGTTTTGGTCACTCTCCCTAATGGTGGAAAGTGGTTACCGCGTAGTCGAGGCTTCTTCTATGTTCCTGCGATTATTTAAAAAAACAAAACAAAACCGGCCTCGACTAAAAATATGTTGCCGTTTGGTCGAAGCCAGTGGAGTGGGGTTGCTGTTTACTTACAGGCAGTCGAAGGCAATCTCCTTCGCTGACAGGCCATTTTGATTGGCTCTTTGGAGTTTTCAGCAAAATTGGTTTTCTGGTCCTAGAAGATCCGTCGGAAGGTAAAATGCCCGCTAACTTTATTAAACTTCTTAAAACTGTCTCCACTCATTCTCCCCCATCTGTCCTTCTGTCCGTCCTTCTGTCCGTCCTTCTCTCCGTCCTTCTCTCCCTCCCTCTCCCTCTCTCCCGCGCTCTCTAAAGGACTTACCATGCTCTGTGGCAGCCGTTTAACTTCCTTTTCATCGCGCAGACAGCGTTCCTCCGCTGTCCCTGGCCACTACCTTTGTGATGTGTTTGTGTCTGTGTCTGTGTGTGTGTGTGTGTGTGTGTGTGTGCGGTTGGTAGCAAAGATCTTGTAGGATCATTGGTCAGTAGATGCAGCTCACGCTTCGGTCGAGGTTTTCCAGGCAAGTGACCAAAACCTCTGGTGACTCATGGAAACCTTGGGTGGGACGCAAGGTCACCAGAGGTTTCTGTTCAGGTTTCCTAAGTGGGACAGGGGCATTACTTCTCCCCTCTGCCTATGCATGATCCATAACTGCACACAATATTCCAAATGCGGCCCCACTAAAGTTCTATACAGCTGCAACATGACTTCCTGACTCTCATAATTCCATGCTCCAATCGATGAAGGCAAGCATACCATAAGACGTCTTTACCAGTCTACGTACTTGTGTTGCCACTTTCAGGGAGCTATGGACTTGGAATCAGATTGCTGATCATAATTTATATTAATGACTCTGGCTTGAAATCAAATGTGCAATTATTACATTTGTGAAATCATTAGAATTGAAGGGAGAATGAGAGTAAACACCAAGCGGAACACCATAAAATTAATAGACGCATAGCTAAGCTTGCAGAGCGGGTGAACAAATGGCAAATGCATTTCAACAAGGATGAATGCGCAATGAGAAATCTTGCTAAAAAAGGTCACGTTTTACTTGAAAAAAATCTAAATATGGTAGAGGAACAAAGGGACCTGGGAGTACAAATACACAAATCACTAAACGTAGCGTCACAGGTTAATGGGGCCATTTTAAAAAAGCAAAGCAAGCACTAGAGTTTATTTCCAAAGGGAAAGAGTTGAAAAATAGTGAAGTTTTGCTAAACTTACATCGAACTTGGTCAGACCACACTTGGAGTATTTAGTGTAATACTAAATAGTGGGCGGCACGGTGGCGCAGCGGTAGAGTAGCTGCTGTACTGCACTAGAGACCTGAGTTTGATCCTGACTCTGGGTGCTGTCTGTACAGAGTTTGTACGTTCTCCCTGTGAGAACGTGGGTTTTCCCCGGGTGCTCCGGTTTCCTCTCACACTCCAAAGACGTGGAGCTTTGTAGGTTTACTGGCTTCAGGTAAAATTGTAAATTGTCCCTAGTGTGTAGGATAGTGCTAGTGTATGGGAATCACTGGTTGGGCCGAAGAGCCTGTTTCCACGCTGTATTCCTAAAGTAAACAAAACAAAACTACTATCTGCGATATTATAAAAATGAATATGGAGGGATTGGAGAAAGTTTTAAAAAGATTCAAAAATATGGCAGCAGGTATGAGGTCATACTGAGTTGGGCTAGAGGGCATAGGTTCAAAGTGAGAGGGGCAAAGTTTAAGAAGATGCGTGGAACATGTTTAAGCGGAGAGTGGTGGATGCCTGGAACTCACTGTCGAGTGGTATGGAGGCAGCGACGATAGTGGCATTTATGAGGCTTTTGGATTGGCACATGGATATGCAGGGAATGGAGGGATATGGATTACGTACAGGAAGGTTTAACTAGTAATCATGTTCAACACTGACACTTTGGGACGAAGGGCCTGTTCCTGTGCTATACTCTTCTATGTTTTACGTTCTATCATCTTGACGGTGATCTTTTCCCGACGTCTCTGACTCTGAATAACTAACATTTATCTCTACCTCCCGATTCGTGTCTTTGAGACAGCCAACTATCTTTCCTACCTCTTGTCCACTACAACTATACGCTCTGATTTTAACTGTTAATTTTTTTGTGGTCTTAAATCCATGAGAATCACATCCACTTTAATCCATGCCATTCCCACCCTGGGAAAAAGATTCTGACACTTTCTTACAACGCCTCAAATAATTTTGGATACAACCGTCAGGTCTCCTTTCAACCTTCAATATTCCAGAGAAAACAATCCAAGTTTGTCCAACCTCCCCTGATAGCTATTACTCTCCAATCCAGGCAGCATTCTGGTAAGCCTCTTCTGTACCCTCTCCAAAGCCTTCACATCCTTCCAGTAATGGAGAGACCAGAACTGCACACAAGACATTTCCTTTGCTTTTTATTATAATTATTTTTACCACCGCTGAATGGTTTGTTGCTCCCTGCATGTTCTCAAGTGGCTATCTGCTGCTGTTCTGTCCATACACTCTCATCAGATAATATGTTAAATGTGTGCACTGTTGTAATTTTTATCCATCTTCTAGATTCTTCTTAAATAGTCCCTTTTTCTCTTTTACGTTGGATTCCATTTAAAAAATGTTTTGTCTTCTTTAAAGCAACTATAATATTTCTAATTCCTGCTTCTGATGCCAGACTATTTACTCATTAGCATCTCATTGTTAAATACAAAGTAGGTCATTGTTTAATGTTTCTGCTAATTTTCTGAAGCTGCCGATGATTTTATGCTATTATCTTTGAAATGTTCCTTTTCACATTCTGACTCCCTTGTGCTCAACGAAACACTTGCTTTCCCCCCTGATCTTTATTACACTTTTTATAAACATATTCAATTATTATCGCTGTTGACCTGATATCATTTTGGATTACATAAAAATCCACTTTAGATCCCATTAAAAAAAATCCTTCTTTATTGGAGTTTCTGAATATCAGATTAGAAAGCTGTTCTGTATATATTACAGGGTATTTGTACCTTTATTCCCTTTGTTTATAGAGTCACGGAGTCATACAGCGTGGAGACTTCGGTCCAACTTGCCGACACCGACCAATATGTCCCATATACACGTCCCACTGGCCTGCGTTTGGTCCATTTCTCTCCAAATCTGTCCTATCCATGTTTAATTGTGCATGATTAATTTTAAGTAAATTAACATCCTCTACGATTACTAATCTGTTTTTCTCCTATTTTACCCAAATTATTTTCATTGTTCCTCTTCAACTCCTTCCCATTGTTGGCTGGTCTATCCTATATACCTATTAATATGACTGACTAGGTATTATCTTTTATCTCACTCCACATGCATTCTATTTCAGATTTTTTCCCCCTACATCCATTCTGGTTATCTCTAAGCACAGACATTCCATCTCCCCTTTTCCCCTCTCACTCTTTTAAATTTGTTACAAGCGACCGTGTTTAATTTCCATTCCTGACCTTTGTACTGCAAGCTGATTGACACAGGCTGAAGATTAGATTCAGTTGATATGCGCTGTGATAGAGGAAAGGCAATAATAAGAATGTGTTTACATGCAGCAACCACAGCAAATCCACCCCCACAAACTGTTTACAGAGCCTTTTAAGCTGGAAGAAATTGTTTGAAGATAATGTTTAAACAACAGTACATCATATTCATTTAAAATGTATGTGCAGCCCGCACTATTTATACAGTATAACTATAGCTTACAAGGTCTTTCAATAAGACAGATAGCCTTTAAGTTACAAAGTTCATGACTCAAGGGACTTACGCTAGTTACATGGTTCAACTAGATAGTGTTCCTAAAAGATGCACAGTTAACCTATATATCCATTCAATCTGATTTTGGTGATCCATAGCCTTAAATTGCCTGCTCGCTATAAGGATTTCAGCATCTGCCCAGTTTTAACCATGCTGTTTTTCCCTTATTTCTTAAAGAAGGGATCACATTTGAGATCATTAAGGCCATTAAATGCAAACCTATGTAATGTAAATGTTTAGTGCCTCTTGTAGAAAGGAGTTCCCTGTGGATGTAGAAGGTGACTAAGGCATATCAACATGACAGAAAAGCAAATGGAGACACGAGAAAATGCAGATGCTGGAATCTTGTTTAAAACACAAAATGCTGGAGTAACCCGACTCTTAGTCTGAAGTAGAGTCCCAACCAGAAGCGTCACCTATTCCTTTTCTCCAGAGATGCTGGAAGACCCGCTGAGTTACTCCAACATTTTGTTTCTATTTTCGGTGTAAACCAGCATCTACAGTTCCTACCTACACAAGATTAGAGGGAAAGTGGCCAAAAGCTTGATCAAAAAAGGTAAGCTTTAATTAGATTCTTGAAAGAAGATAGAGGGATAGAGATCGGCACAGTGGGTGGCATGGTGGCGCAGTGCGAGTATTGCTGCCTTACAGTACCCTGGTTCGATTCTGACTGCAGGTGCTATCTGTATGAAGTTTGTACGTTCTCCCTGTGATCATGTATGTTTCCTTCGGGTTGTTCATTTTCCTCCCACATTCCAAAGACGTACAGGTTTGTAGGTTAACTGGCATCTATAAATCTATGTATTTAGCATAGAACTAGCATATGGGGTGATCGCTGGTCGGTGCGGACTCAGTGAACTGAGGAACCTAATTCCATACTGTATCTCTAAGCTCTAGAGTCTAAAGATATGATGAGGTGTCGGCATCATGGCTATCCCTGGAGGTCAAGGATGATGGTCTACATCACGTTCTATTTATGGACTCTCAGGTGGCTTATGAATCCAATCCTGTCTTTGCAAGTTCTTCTACATTCAGGACAGGTAGTTCCAGATGGCAGATCTGGCTTTGGTTGTTGCTGCCTCGCGTTCCGTCCTTCTAATTCTGCGCATCTGTTGGACTGCTAGCGAACAACTTTCCTGCTTCTGTCCAAAGTTGAGCGATTGAATTCACTGATTCTGTGCCAGTTCTTGACTAGGACCTTCCAGCCATCACGTGGCCTGCTACCGTCGCCCTTCCCCAATCGCCAAATGTCTTGAGAAGTTTTGTGCTGGTCACAGAACGAGGACACTGTGCTGTGTTTAACGTGTACTTGATGTTGTACTCCAAGATGCACATGGTCCGTCACAAATCAATCATCTAATTCCAATGGCAAGAGAACCAAGACGATCAGAGCTGATAAACCTGTTGCAGCCTTCATCCGCCTTCACAGCCGTTGAGTTCAAGATAACTTTGTCTGCCTGGTTCGCCGTTGAGGTCTTGTAAGTTGGATCATTCTCAGCTAGGACCCTCATCCTTGACCTTACCGCCATGGGTAGCCCTACCAGAAGCTGGAGCTTCCGACAGCATCGCTCTCAGAATCATGGTGTCACGCAAGCCTCTTCACCACGACAAGGTAAACAATCCGAAGAGGGGGGTGTAATGGGGGCTTAAAGCGCTTCTGGGTGTAGCAGTTGAAAAGATGGTCCCCACACCTGTTTCAAGAGGCCAGAGTTTAAGAAATGCAAATGTCTTAAAGGATTATGAGGCTTGAGGAGATTCCAGAGATGAGGAAGGTTGACGTAATGGAAGAATATGAAGACAAGATTTTGCTTAACGGAATCCAAACGTAAGCCACCATTGACTGCGTGATGAATGAACAGAGAGGCAGAGAGTGCTGGACTCAGCCTGGTCCATCCCAGCTACAACCCTCCCCACCTGAATAAGGTGGCATGTATCGGCAAGATTCCCCTCCACCCCTCACAGCCAAGCCATCTTCTTGCTGCTACCATTGAGAAGGAAGCACAGAAGCCTGAAATCCCTCTACGCCATGTTCAATAATATTTACGTTCTTACAATTTTCACATTCTTGAACTGACGAGCACAAATATAATCCTCCCTCAGAAATGGACTACTATGGATCACTGCTTGCACCAGCATGGCCTTGTTTTCCGATTGTGTCTTTTTTTGCACTTGTCTTGTTATTTGCGCAGCCTTTTTCCTTTCAATGTCTTGTAGAATTGATGTGTAATTACGACATGAGATTTTGTGCCTGTACTTCATTGTGCCTGTACTTCACCATACTTGTGCATATGACAATATGCTATTAACATGACAAAATAACTATCTAATATTCAGGTCAGCATGCTGTGATCAATTTAACACATTTAGCCCATCATCAAAGGTACTCTGCAGATACTCTACTTCAAGGGCCAAGAGGTGAGAGTGGGGTGAGAGTGGGGTGATTTTCAAAGAGACTATTCTACTTTTTATGCTTCCTCCACACATTAGGCAAATGGCCAGAAACCTGTATAGCAATGAGAAAGTGTAACCAAGATTTTAAAACATTAATGACTTTGACCTAAGGTACACGAAAATGCTGGAGAAACTCAGCGGGTGCAGCAGCATCTATAGAGCGAAGGAAATAGGTAAAATGACTTTGACCTCGTCTTTTCATGTTCCTTCAAGTCTACTCTGGCATTCAATCATGGCTGATCTATCTCTTCCCATTCTCCTGCCTTCTCCCCGTAACCTCTGACATTTGTACTAATCAAGAATCTATCTATCTCTGCTTTAAATATATCCACTGTCTTGGCCTCCGCAGCCTTCTGTGGCAAAAACAATCCACAGGTTCACCACCAATTTCTCCTCATCTCCTTCCTAAAAGAATGTCCTTTAATTCTGAGACCATGACCTCTTGTCCTAGACTCTCCCATTAGTGGAAACATCCTCTCCACATCCACTCTATCCACACCATTCACTATTCTGTATGTTTCAATGAGGTCCCCCCTCATTTTTCTAAACTCCAGCGAGTACAGGCCTGCCGACAAAAGCTCATCATATTATTATATACCTGGCTATATTATGATTTATAAAAGACATCAGCTGTTACCATCACTGACCACAAATATCCATTATCAACCCTCACAGCTAATCTGACTGTAAAAATAATTGGTGCTACTTAATATTTAAATAATTCAAAGAACCATATAATCATGTTGTCCGAATTAAGCAAGATTAAATTGTGGAGATCAGATAATCAATAGGGAAAAGATTCTGTGGATACAAGGAACTGCAGATAGTGGTTTGCAAAAGAAAAACGGAAAGTGTTGGAGTAACTTGGCGGGTGAAGTGGCATTTCTGGAGAACATGGAGAGGTGACATTTCAAGTTGGGACCCTTGTTCACCTATCCTTGTCGATCACCTATCCTTGTTCCCAGAGATGCTACCTGACTGCGGAATTAGAAACATAGAAACATAGAAATTAGGTGCAGGAGTAGGCCATTCGCCCTTCGAGCCTGCACCGCCATTCAATATGATCATGGCTGATCATCCAACTCAGTATCCCGTACCTGCCTTCTCTCCATACCCCCTGATCCCCTTAGCCACAAGGGCCACATCTAACTCCCTCTTAAATATAGCCAATGAACTGGCCTCAACTACCCTCTGTGGCAGAGAGTTCCAGAGATTCACCACTCTCTGTGTGAAAAAAGTTCTTCTCATCTCGGTTTTAAAGGATTTCCCCCTTATCCTTAAGCTGTGACCCCTTGTCCTGGATTTCCCTAACATCGGGAACAATCTTCCTGCATCTAGCCTGTCCAACCCCTTAAGAATTTTGTAAGTTTCTATAAGATCCCCTCTCAATCTCCTAAATTCTAGAGAGTATAAACCAAGTCTATCCAGTCTTTCTTCATAAGAATTATTCAATGCTTTGTCTTTTTTTATGGATAAGATTCCTGATGGCCTAGTCCCCAAAATGGATTGCTGTCCACAAACCTTCCTTCACCACTCACTCCCCCCCACCCCCTCCGCCATCCCCCACACCTCCGGCACCTTATCCATAATTACCTGATCTAGATGCGGAGGACTAATCCCACTTGCTTGAAGCATCCCAGAGTACAGTAATTTAATGGAGACAAGGCTACCAACAATGCAATGAAGCCGCCACACCCTTAGATTCTCCCAATAGTTTTTGCCAATTGACCGAACTTCTTACACAGGTTTCCCAACCATAAGAAAACTGTGATAGATACTTAATTATTTTAGATGGGTTATGGCAAAGGTAGATATTTAACAACTATTAACAATGAAGCATGCTGTATCTTAATGTGTAGGAAGGAACTGCAGATGCTGGTTCACAACGACAATAGACACAAAATGCTGGAGTAACTCAGCGGGACAGGCAGCATCACTGGAGAGAAGGAATGGGTGACGTTTCGGGTCGGACCCTTCTTCAGAGTCTTGACCCAAAATGTCACCCATTCCTTCTCTCCAAGGATGCTGCCTGTCCCGTTGAGTTACTCCAGCATTTTTTTGTCTATGTTTTATCTTATTTGGGAATGACTAGATATGCAGTGAAGTATCTTTCGTGTGGATTTAACCATTGTGTATCTAACCACTGAAATTTCTTGATTTTGTCATTAAATTCAAAATATTCCATTAGCTTAGAACTGCATGTGTCACGTTGATAAATACCATTCAGAAAGAAGCAATGTCAAAGAAGATGCTGATTTTTCAAAATAATATGAAATTTCCTATCATTATTTTCAGACACAAGTAGTTTGTTCCATTCAGACAGATGGTTATAGTGCAGTATCAAGCTGATATTGATAACTATCATTCCTTCTCACCTCTCAGAACTCGTCTATTTTATACTGAAAATTGCAAAACGTGTGAAAGATCGCCTGCTACAGCAACAACTGTTCTCAGATACTCCTGATAATCTTTGACCACTGACCACCTGTCTTTACCAGTTTTCTCGACCAAAAAAAACTGTGATGGCTTTTTAATCATTCTATCTGGGACATTATAAAATAAACTATTAACTTTGAAGTAAGCAGTTAAATGAATCATTAATTTTTTTTTTAATCAATAAAAACACAAATAGTTGAAATCAAAACTCATGTGAAATTTATAAATAACAATTTTTTCCTTTGCCTCCTGATCTTAAGCAACACACTTTCAATTAAGGTGAATAAGGTCTTGATCAAGCCTGGGGCAAGGTGTGACAAGTGATCCCCATTTTACATTTAGATTTTAGCAATTTTGTTAACTGACAGTCCTGGACTCTATGCATTCAACATAGTATATGTGGAATTATGCTACTTCCATTAAATACTGTTGTTTCCATTCAATGGGCGACAGTGCATTGGGAATCTTTCAGGTCGGACAACAGTAATATTTTGATTTCCAAATGGTTTAAACAGGCTTCATCCAGTTTCTAATCTTCCTCCTAGAGTAGGAAGCAACGATAATGGGCTATATTCCTTGGAGTTCAGAAGCACGTAATGTTCTTATTGAGACATAAGATACTGAGTGGGCTTGATAGATGAGGTTGGCTGGGGTTATTTACCCTGATGTAGCAATTCAAAATAGGTTCACTGTCTTAGGACAACAACTCAACAATTTACATCTGAGACGAGGATAACTTTCTTCACACAGAGGGTCACAAATCTTTGTAATTCTCTACCCCAGTGAGATGTGGAGGCTGTGTAGTTAAGCCAATAGTTTTTGCATCATAAGGGATTCAAGAATGAAGGGTAATGAAGATTAGATGGTAAAGCAGAACGGAGACCATGTTCCTTACTTAACCAGCAGAGTGAGATTGAATGGCTCTAAGGCCTACTCCTGCTCCTATTTCTTATGTTCTGAAGCTACTCTAATTTGACGTTGCATTCTGTATTGGTGCAGAGATCACATAATGATTGACATTGGGAAAATGGCAGCCAGGGTGTACAGATTGCTTTACAGCAGAGACCAATGACCATCACTCCTTATTGTATCTTATTTGGGACCATTAGATAGGAAATGGAGAAGGATCTTTATTGTAGATTTAAGCATGGAATATAAAATTTGACATTGCATGACTTAGCTATTAATAGTAAAATATTCTATTACCCTGGAGCTGCATTTGTCCCCTTGGTGAGTACCATTCAATAATAAGAAATGACAAAAAGAATGCTGATTTTTCTAAAATAATATGACATTTCCTACCATAATTTTCAGACACAAGACCTTTGTTCATTGAGACAAATGGTTACGGTGCAGCATCAAGCTGATATTGATAACTATCATTCCTTCTCACCTCTCAGAACTTGTCTATTTTATACTGAAAATTGCAGTGTGAGTCTGATCTGTAAGAAAGATCACCTGCTACAGCCACAACTGTTTTGACTGTCAACAACATTCATAACCATATGTTATGCTATTCAGTTTATTTCAGAGACAGCCTGCAGAAGTGAATATATAATATTCAGACATTAAAACATTCAAATAATACAACGTTTCTCAGTTAAGAACTTGCATCTAAAGCAAAATATCTACATAACCGTTGCTGTGCAATCAATATTCTGCCAATATTCATAACAATATTCCAGGGCCAGGTTTGTTTAATGCATAAATTTCTACTCTCATATCTCAGAGACTCTTCCAACATTTTATGTGAAATCTTAGACAGAATACCAGACTGAGTTAGTAACATGATATTTAGTCCTTTTCACTCTTTAACGTTCATTTAAGTTTTATTGATATTGCACTGAAATTGTCTCCTTTGTGCCCAATTCACTCAGGTGGTACTCCAGAGTTATCAGATCAGTGATTCAATACTCACATAGAAAAGCCTAATTAAATCTAAGGGTGTTTCTGTGTATTTCTGCCTAACAAGGAACTGCAGATGCTGGAATCTTGAGCAAAAGTGCTGGAGTAACTCAACACGTCAGGCGGCATCTCCAGAGAACATGGATAGACAACATTTTACATCAGGACCCTTTTCAGACTCTAATGCACTATAGAAAATTAATTGAAAATGAAGCACTTTGTTGGCCAAGATAAGGTCAAATTCAATGTAAGTTCACTTGCTAGCACCCCACAGGACGAGGCATATCTGTTGGAAGGTCAAGGGGCCATTTTATCATAGCATTGTCAGAAATCTTTGAGAGCTTTAAATGTTGCCAGAAATTTGGCAAAAATGCCAGAACAACATTTAGTTAAGTCAAAGAATCTGTGGTGGCACTATCTTTTCAGGGTGATTCTACATGGGACATTTAGAGAGAGATTTATCTGTGGGTTTTCAGATAAGCATGTTCAGGCAAAGTTTTCAAACACAGGGCGTGATCTTTGACAGGTATGTGAAACTGCCGTTTCTTCGCCAGGCCTGAGGCGCATAAGCTGCAAGATACATTTTTGTCAGGAAACACGCTCACCATTCAGTGATTCAGTTCAATGGTGGGGTCAAGGAAAGAGCGTTCACGTCACGGCCCTGTTTCCACCAATCTTTCCACCATCACGCACAAGAAGCACAAGAAGAGCAAGAAGCCATTGTATGCAAATGCCAAGATGTTTGTTCAGCTCTGGCTGAACAATTTCTCATCTTGTGATGTGGACTCGATAAGAAGTTCAATGGTTTTAATTGAGAGCTGCTTTTTGTGTTTAATCATAATCATAATGATAATCGTAATTTGTTAGCCAAGTATGTTTTGCAACATATGAGGAATTTGGTTTGCCATACAGTCATATCATAAAAGTAACAAGACACACAACTACATAAAATTTGACATAAACATCCACCACAGTGGCTCCTCCACATTCCCCACTGTGATGGAAGGCAATAAAGTCCTCCTTTCATCCTGTGGTCGGGGGAGTGAAGCATCCGTCAGGGCGGTCTATGCTCCCGCATCCGAGCAGTCAAACTTTCTTATCTCTTCCCTCGACGGAGATGCGACTTTTTCCCAGTCGTATCTCTGTCCGCACTGAGGCCTAACATCGTGGAGTTGGTGGCCTCTTGCTGGGATTTCTAGAGCTCCAAAACCATGGAACTAGTGGACTTTAACATCACGGAGCAAGTGATCCCTTTGCCCCTTTGCCACCTGCGGGAGCTGCGGACTTTAACATCACGGAGCTCACGGTCCCTGGTTAGCGACCGACTTCGGGAACTCCAAGCTGCGGGAGGTTTGACGGCCCCGACGTGGGTGTTTCGATTGCCCCGATGGGCGCTCTGACCACCGGCTGCGGGAGCTTTGATTGCCCTGATGGATGGTTCGACTGTCCCGACCACGGGAGAATAAATAGGCAGAAGATTGGACTTTGTTGCCTTCCATCACAGTGAGGAATGTGGGGAATCCGCTGTGGTGGATGTTTATGTTAAGTTTTATGTAGTTGCTTTTTTTTCGTATGACTGTATAGTCATTCACATATCACTGTACATGACAATGAAAGACCTTTGAAACCTTTCAAACCTTAAAGAGCATCAACATGTGTGGTCATCACAGAAGCAGGCTCTTCAGCTCACCATGTCTTTGCCAACTATTAGTTACCTATCTATTCCAATCCCATTAACCAACTTTCTCTGTGGTCTACTATTGCCTTGGCCATCCAAGTGATTGTCCTGATACTTCTCAAAATTTAGCTTAATTTAGAGATACAACACAGAAACGGCCCCTCCTGCCCACCGAGTCTGCGCCGTCCAACGATCCCCACACACTAACACTATCCTACATGCTAAGGACAATTTACAATTTTACCAAGCCAACCAGCCTACAAACCTGTACGTCTTTGGAGTGTGGCTAGAAACTGGAGCACCTGGAGAAAACCCAAGCAGATCAAAGGGAGAACGTACAAACTCCATATAGACAGCGCCCATAGTCAGGATCAAACCCAGGTCTCTGGCACTGTAGGACAGCAACTCTATCACAGCTGCACCACTGTGCCATCCCAAATGCATTAGTTCATTCATTCATCTTCCTGATGATCGGAGTGAAATAAGAGCGTTGTTGAGGGGAATGTGATGGTTGGCTGTTTTTTAGAGGCAGCGCCTCTTATAGATCCCTTCAATGGTGGAGAGGTCAGTACCCGTGATGGCGCCTGCCATTTTTTGTAATCTTCTTTGATCCTGGACATTGGAATTCGTCATGATGCAACCAGTCAATATACTCTTTGCTGTGCACCGTAGAACCTCAAGAGAATATTTGTTGCCATACCAAATTTCCTCAATCTTTTAGTCTAAGACAAAACGTTACGGACTTACATTAATCTCCAACTAGATCAAATTTCTGTATTTATTTTATACACTGTGTCTAATGTGTTAATATAGTGAGTTCCTGTTAACTGCAAGTTTACTTTAGCAAAATGACAGTTGTTTAGATAAGGAATTCCCCATTCAGCTGCTCCCAATTGATTGTTCAGCTGATCTACTGGTGATAAGTTAGTTCTCGGCTGTGTGGTTCTCAATGTCGAAGTTGTGTAACCTGCACAGCTCTCAGCATAGACGGCAGGTGGGCAGACATTTTACCTGTACCGCCAGAGTTTCTCTTCACTTTGCTGAACAAACAAACTGAAAGGGAATATCCTTTTGTAAAACTCGCTCCCATCACTCATCCGCAGCTGAACCTCACAGAAATAAAACAGAGCAAGAATGTATGTCATTGTCAAGGGGATGAAACAAAGTGGCTGTATTGAAAACTGGCTCATCTCAGACGTTCTCTTAAATACAGAAACCTCTGTGTATGTCTGCGGGGAGTGTTAATCTCCCTAAACTGCTGTAACTGGGCTGGGAAGGCACTTCATAAAACAATCTTGCTTTGTGAGCATTTTAATGCCCATTGATGTGGATAATGATGGAGGCGCCAACCCAAATCAGGAAATTGTCTCATAAGCATATATAAACCGCAGGTCTATTTAGCTGGCGGACCACCGATTGTCTTTTAACATGCAATGCTCCCATCCCACTCGGCACACGCTCTTCTGCAGAATCAAGTTGCCAGCAAAGATCGAGCCCATGTTGCTATTTTTGGGTAGGAAGGAATTGCAGATGCTGCTTTACACTTTTCAAAGACAGACACAAAAAGCTGGAATAAGTCAGCTGGTCAGGCAGCATCTCTTGAGAAAATGTTTTCGAAGATGGACACAAAATTTCCTTTTCTCCAGAGATGCTGCCTGACCCGCGGCTTTTTCGTGTCTGTCTTTTCTATATGTGGGATCTGGAGGAATCTTGAGTTCTTCCTGTGGCCAGAGACTCTGTGGCCACATGTTTACTGCCTCAACCGTGATGGTGAGGTGAGATGAAGTA
This sequence comes from Leucoraja erinaceus, assembly GCF_028641065.1. Taxonomy (NCBI): domain Eukaryota; kingdom Metazoa; phylum Chordata; class Chondrichthyes; order Rajiformes; family Rajidae; genus Leucoraja; species Leucoraja erinaceus. The sequence goes on along the minus strand of NC_073388.1, from coordinate 15,113,375 downwards.
CATAGAACAGATTGAAAGCCTAGTGTCATGGTGTAAGGACAATAACCTAGCCCTCACTGTCAGCAAGAAGAATGAATTGGTTGTTGACCTAAGGAAGCCAGGGGGTGAACATAACTCTGCCCTCATCAATGGAACTGCGGCAAGGATGCTCAACAGTTTCAAGTTCATTGGCATCCATTTTACCAGCAATCTAACTGGGTCCCTTCATGGTGATCAAGAAAGCATATTTATTTTTCCAGTCATCCATGAATACTTGGTATATCCACAAGGATTCTCCCCAACTTCTACAAATGCGCTACAGAATATACTCTGACAAGATGCATTTAAGTCTGGTATGCAAGTTGCTCTGCTCTTGACCACTTGAACCTGCAGAGAGTGGTGAACACCGTCCATTCCATCATGGGCTTATTGCATCAGAAAGGCTGAAACTATTGTCGAGGATGCCTGTTAACCTGCCCACATCCATTTTCTTTCATCTCCTTCCCTGGGAGAAGATACAGAACTTTGAAGACCCCACTCTCTGACACCTAAACTAGTCAACTCTTTCCCACACCATTCCCAGTGATGCTGCCACATAATTTTACTCTTAACTCTACATTTCTCAGTGATTCTATTACTGTACGTAAATATTCTTCTGCACTACTCAAATTGCATTACAATCTTGCACCATTCCACTGTTTTCCACTCATGTTATTTTTATTGTTATATTTATCATTACTATAAGTATTTTATTTACACAGTGAGCTTCATGTGAACAAGGAATGTCATTGCACCCTGGTGTATATATCAATATAACAATATAACCAAATTTATGCCTAGAGTTTTGGGTGGCCTAGAGTTGAAATAGCCTTTCACTCTGAACCATACCCAATTAAAATCAACTTGGAATAAAAATCACCCCTCTGTGTTTCCGTCGTTCTGTTTATCTTACCTGTTGAATTGTTTTCTCAGTGTCTACGATGATTTATTTATCTATAAAAATCAGCCCCTTGACCTATTTCATTTATGCACAGTTGCATCTGTTTCTATTTGTCTCTGTCTGTTTATCAGCATCTGCCAGTTTCACACATTTCTCTGTTTCTAAATATATAGTTTCCTATTAATTGCTCTCCCTATTTCAAGATATCTCGAGCTGAGAAATGTCCGTTTTCCATCTTTCCCTTTGTCCGTGCTTCCCGCTCACATCTTTTTATCTCTCGGGTAACAAAATACTTACCCCAATGTTATCCTTCGTGGTACGCGCTGTGCACATAACCCCAGCTTCCTGTGGGCCACAAATCTGTCAGCCCTGAGCCTGTTCCACATTAAGATCTAAAAACATTGATCTTACTAATGATCAGAACCATGAAGGGCCTCACTAAACATTAAAAGTAGAGTTACAGACAGAAGCAGATAGACAGAAGCAGTCAGGCACAAAGAGAGAGAAAATCCATCCAGTAGTTCCTTTAATGAGCACAAAATCTTCACATTTTTCATTGATGAGAAAAAATATTTGCATCTAAGTAATCTATCAATAAGAACATGAAAATGTTTAGAACTGTCAATGTCATTGGAGATTAAAAGCTTACTATTTTCATAAGCCTGCCTGTCTATTCATTTTTGCACCACATCTCTTAACCCACTTGCCCAGTAATATATCCAATAACCTATCAAATGTATTGTATTGCCTACTTCAATAGTTTTGGTCAGTAACTTATTCAATAATAATCTCCTTCTTATATTACATCTGTTGACATCTCTTTGTGTTCATGTACAAAAGTCATAGAGTGTTATGTTGCCATCGCTTCATATCCATGCACAAATATCAAGAGCTATGAAAAGTGGCCAATAGTCACAAAAAATTCTAACCAATTCAAAAATGAAATATAAAATGGAATATAACTCCAAGATTAAGGGAAGACGGATTTTGTAAATTAAGTTAAAAATGTATAAAAAGTTCTTTTACTTGGGGCACAATGGTGTGGCATTTTGTGTTACCAGCACACAGCTCCAGAGACTCGGGATCTCACCTGCTGCCTTTATGGAGTTTGCATGCTTTCCTTGTGATTGTCCATGTGTGTTCAGGTTTCCTTCTACATCCCAAAGGTGTACTGGGATGTTAATTGGGCATTGTAAATTGCCCTCAGTGGGAAGAGAATCAGAGGCATGTGAGAGAGAATGGTTTACATGGGAATAAGTGGGGAGGTGGGTCTGATATCCATCTAAGACTCAGAAAATCTGAATTGTCAGGTTCTATAGATTCATACAGCTTGGACAGAGCCTTTTGTCCAACTCGTCCTTGCCAAACAAAGTGACCCCTCTAAACTTGTTCCATTTACCTGCACTTGGCCCATATTCCCTCGAAACCTTTCCTGTTCAAATGTCTTTTAAATGCTCCGCTACCTACTCTGGCAGTTTGTTCCATTTACCAACTACCCTCTGAGTGAAAAATGTACTCCTCCAGTTCCTGTTAAATCTTTTTGAAGAAGGGTTTCGGCCCGAAACGTTGCCTATTTCCTTCGCTCCACAGATGCTGCTGCACCCGCTGAGTTTCTCCAGCATTTTTGTGTACCTCCTGTTAAATCTTGCCCCTTTCACCTTAAACCTGTGCCCTCCGTTTCTTGATTCCCCTACCCTGGGTAAAGGACCCCATGCATCCACCCAAATGTCGAATATATTCTATGTCACAGGGAACGGTGAGAAATTGAATAATTATGAGAAATGTTGATATTTGAAAGAAAAAAAATAGGAAAGGTTTTTACAATCCATGGTCCCAGGGAAGTTTGCAGATCAAGAGCACAAATTGCGAACGAGGGCGTGCAGGTCTGGAGAATTGCCCTCTAATATTGATGGTCCTCCATTTTACATTAAAGCCCAAGGAGGAGTACAAGTACTGACAATGTGTGATTTACTTAGAGCAACACAGTGGCGCAGTAAGTAGATCTGCTACCTCACTGTGCAGGTTCCATCCTGATGTCGGGTGCTGTCTGTGTGGAGTTTGCATGTTCTCCCTGTGACCTTCCCATCCCAAAAATGTGTGGATTTGCAGGTTAATTGGCCTCTGTAAAATTTCCCCAAATGGATAGCAAGTGGATGCAAAAGTATGATAACTTAGAATAAGCGTGAATGCGTGATCGCTGATCAGCATGGACTTGGTGGTTGAGAGAGGTTAGATAATGTTAAGTAGTCATATTTAATGACAGATTTGTTTTAATTCGTAAGAACAATATAGAGAAAGGAAATAGTGAAGCCATGTAGGAAATTAAATAATAAGGATCAACATTTTTTGTTTGATGCTTTGAGAGTTTGGGAACTACAGTAGTTGTGCAAAGACAGTAGTGAGTGCTGAAAGGGATTAAAAAATAGATAGGAGGCAAACAAGCCAGTGCAACATTTAGAGTGGAAATGTCTGAGAATGTCAGAGAAGCAATATATTTGCAGAGAAAGGACAGCAGCTATTGGGGTGAAAGTAATTCATCATTAAAATGCTTAAAGGGTTGGAATTTCAACATAAATCAAGAACCAGGGGACATACACTGAAGGTGAAAGGGGAAAGATTTACTAGGAACCCGAGGGGCAATTTTTTCCACACGGAGCACGATTGGCATCTGGAATTAACTGTCAGAGGAAGAGGTTGAGGCAGATACTATAATAACATTTAAAAGACATTTGGATGGGTACAGGTACATGAATAAGAAAAGTTTTGAGGGATATGGCACAAATGCAAGAAGATGGGACTGGTGTAGATGCGGCATCTTGGTCGGCATGGGCTAGTTGGGCAGAAGGGTCTGTTTCCATGTCGTATGGCTCCATGACTCCAATGGGCCTGTCCCACTTAGGCAACTCTTTAGGCGAGTGCAGGAGACTCTGAGCTTGCCACATGGTCGCCACATATTCGCTGGTGGTCTTTGGTGAGTCTCCTTTATGGTCGCAAGGAGTTCCCGCATTCTGGGAACTAGTCGCAGCCTCAGTATGGTCACCGCAAATTTTTCAACATGTTGAAAACATTTCTGTGACCAAAAATTGGTCGCCATGGAGAAAATCGTTTAGTCGAAGGTGCAGTTGTAGTGGGGTCACCATGTACTTGTAGGTAGTCAAGGTAGTCGTGGGTAGTTTTAGTTAATCGCCTTTGCTGACCGGATATTTTCATTGGCTCATTGGGGAAAAAAATACGTAAGCAGGAGTTTTCAGAACCAAGGATAACCGATCGGAAATGCTAAATGTCCGCCAAACTTCACAGCTGTGTATCTCTGGCTTCTTAAAAGTTGTCTGGCTTCTTAAAAGTTGTCACCACTCCCTATTCCCCCCTTCTCCCCCCTTCTTCCCCTCTCTCCACCCTCTCTCACCAGCCCCCTCCCCCCCATTTAAAGGACTTACCGTACACTGCGCTAGCCGTTTTAATTACAGCACCAACCTTCCTGTTCATCACGGTGTGTGTCTGTATCACCTTGGCTTTGCAGCGTGTGAATTTCAGACAGTGCTCCCCCCCGCTTGCCCTGGCCCCCGCCTCTGCAATGTGTTTGTGTGTGTGTGTGTGTCCCACTCTGACAGTTGCCGTTTCAGTTCCCGTTTTTCAGGCGACTGCCAACGTGACAGTCGCCGGGAGTCCGCTGAAAAGTCGTCAAAGTGAGATCAGAGGCAAAGGTATAATTTTTGTAAAGTGGACAAGGACAGCAACTTTGGTCTTCTCAATGTTTAACTGGTGAATCTAAGAATCAAGATAAAAAGGGAACAGAATGGGCACCAAGTACAAGATGGCAGATATTCCAACTGTCTCCCCCTGCACACCACACACACACACACACACACACACACACACACACACACACACACACACACACACACACACACACACACACACACACACACACACACACACACACACACACACACACACACACACACACTCAATGCACACACACACACACAAGCACACACAAATGCACCACACGCAAGCACCACACACACACACACATGCACGCACCACACGCATGCACACGCACAAATGCATGCACACACACACGCACACATGCACATGCACACACGCAAGCACACACACGCACACATGCGCAAACATGCACCACACGCACGCACACGCACACGCACATATGCACACACACACACACATGCACACACAGGCACACACACAAACACACATGCACACACACACACACAGGCACACACACACACACAGGCACACACACATGCCTGAAATGCTGAAATATGTAAATGCCTGATCTTCTCATCCCCGATTGAAAGCAATAGATGTTCAGTGATGAAAATTGTCTTGTGCTTCCATTTCCAGTGACGCCACTTACCTTTTGAAGGGTTTTTGTCTCAGAAATAATGCTACTAAGTCCCTTATATGGCAGGTATATTTTGGCATTGCCAGCGGATGTGTATCTCCCAACACACTGCGCAGGATGGACAAAGGCATTTCTTGTACACATGTATGTAGGGACCCTCGACAATAAAGATCATTTACCTTCCTCTGACTGTAGAGAACTGGGTAAAAAGTGAATTTTTCCTGACTTTGCTGCATAATTGGTGCTGCTTCCTGTTCCAATGCCCCGACCCTAGTATTTAAACTACCTGGCCCTGAGATCTCACACCTCCAAGCTCCACTGTCATGGGCTGCTACCATCAAACATTCAGCCCCATATCCCATCATATCAGGTAATCTTGTCCTTCCCAACATACACTGTAGGAAAGCACTGTAGGGAGAGTTCAATTCTCCCTCATCCCCCTGGAAACTATCACTTACCTATCAATTATCTATCAGTCTTTGTTGTTTTGTTGATACAACAGCCCCATAGCAAAATCGTTCACAACACGGGGCTGGAAACTGGAAGTATCCTGAGCTAATTCTGCTACCACCATCATCTATTGCAACAAGCGATGGCTCCCACTGATTGTCGCCGGAAGCTTGCGTCCTTTTCAGGACGGACGATGACAGCGACAAACGACAACATTTGAAACATGGAAGATGGACAGGAAGGAAGAAGAAGTTGTATTGTTCTAACTCAATTTTCCTATTCATGTAGAAAACAGGAACAGCGGATGCTGGTTTCCAAAAATTAGACACAGAGGTGCAGCAGTAGAATTGCTGCCTTACAGTCCTAGGTTCGATCCTGGCTAAAGGGGTGCTGCCTGTATGGAGTTTGTACATTCTCCCTGTGTATATATTTATATATATATATATTTATATTATGGTATATGGACACACTGATCTGTTTTGTAGTAAATGCCTACTATGTTCTGTGTGTTGAAGCAAAGCAAGAATTTCATTGTCCTATCAGGGACACATGACAATTAACTCACTTGACTTGACTTGACTTGACTGCGTGGGTTTCCTCCAAGTGCTCTGGTTTCCTCCCACACTCCAAAGACGTGCAGGTTTGTAAGTTAATTGGCTTCGATAAAGAATTGTAAATTGTCCCTAGTGTGTAGGATATTGCTAATGTGCGGGATGATTGCTGGTCGGCGCGGACTCGGTGGGCAGAAGAGCCCGTTTCCGTGCTGTGTCTCTAATATCTAAAGTGCTGGAGTAACTCAGTGAGTCAGGCAGGACCCTTGGAAAACAGGGATAACTGACGTTTTGGGTCCTATCCACATTCTCCAGTGTTGGTGCGTAATCCACAGAGTTACTCCAGCGCTTTGTGTCAGTTATTTTTTCCTCATTCATCCTGGGAGCTCTTTTAACACATCTGATCCTAATTGAATAACGCCCTCCAGGGTCAATGTCTGATCCCCTTGGAGTTCTTTCATTTGCCGAGTGAGTACTACTTTATTCAATAGGTGCGCAAAACCAGGGTCCACTAAATTTCTACTGACTCCTCTTAACACTCTGCGTTGCCTGCTTTTGATTTATATCAACCAGAAATGAGCAGCACCAATATTATGCACTTCCCGTAAAACCTTGCAGCGTGACCTCCTGAAAGATTTTCAACAATAGTTTTTCTTCTTCTCCTGTTTCAGCCGACTCAATGATCTCTGATGGGAATTAACTTGCGCGCCGATGACACATCATCATTAAGGTGTCCTTCATGTGACCCTCAACACCTTCAGCCACGGACTCCTCAGCTACTTGGTCTTCCTGCTCCTGATCCACACACAGCTGGGGTCTGCTGCAGCTAAGGAAGTTAGCTGCACACAGCTCCCTGAGAAAATAAATATATCAGATCAAGCAAAGATATCCTCCATACTTTGGTCCTTGAGGGACACATTTGAAAAGGGCAGTATCGAAAATTAAATCTCCGCGTCTTCTCTTATACAAATGCCAACTGACTCACAGATGTCATTGCGGGCAGAGGGTATTCAGCTTCCGTCCTGAAAAAGATTGGTCTGTTTTTAACAGACAACGATCAATTCCTACGTGAGATACACTGAAAGAAACTGTGAGCAGTTTTCCCTTCTATTTTCCTTTCCAAAAGTCACTGATTTGCTCTGTGATATTGCTGAAAAGGCATTAAGGACATAGATGTCTGTTCTCTGTGTGGTAAACAGAAAGGATTAATTTCCTTTGGAACACAGGTCTGTAATCAGGGATATAGATTTAAGAAACAAAGCTAAAAATAGCAGTAGTTGTCTATTCAGCCCTTTCAACCTGTCCTTTTCACTTGGTGTGGCTGTGAGGTAACTTGAATTTCACTGTACCTTATGGTACATGTGGCAATAAACCCATCTTCAATCTTGAATCTTGAAGAGAACAAGTGAAAGAATATAGAGTCTATGATTATTTTTGCCACTATTATTTAGTGGATGATGCCTGGTTGGGCAGTAACCAGACCAACACTCACTGTAGGGTGAACTCATGTGATATGAGAGCAAAGGGAAGAGATTGAACTTTTTTTCGCCTTCCATTGCAGTGAGGAATGTGGAGGAGTCACTGTGGTGGAAGTTTATGTTAAAATGTGCTTTGTGTGTCCGTTGCTTTTTATTTGTACGCACTGACTTGGCAAATGAAATTCCTCATATGTTCCGAAACATACTTGGCTAATAATGTATTATTGTGATTGTGATATGTTTTATTTACAGTGACAAGTAAGTCCTGGACTACATGGGGAATGTTGTCCCTTGTACTCAGGGTACATGTAAAATTGATATGGTAACATCAGGTTTATCCCTTGCAGAGAGGAGGTGAACTTTGCCTGGAGAGGAGGCGCTGGCAGTCTCAGGCTTATTCTGGTGGCTCAGCATTGGGTTTGATGAGGTCTGGTTTATCATGGTGGCTCACAGCCGCTGTGTGTGGGACCAGTCCCTCATTAACTATAGAAACAAAGTGGAACTGGTGATCTCAGGCTTGCCCCGGCCAGTCAGTCTTAGTCTCAGTAGAGGAGCTGGCTGTGTGTGGCTTCTTCCCGAAAGCTTAGCCTTGACTACATGGTGACGCTGGTGGTCTCAGGATTGTCCCAGTGACAGACCTCTTCAAACCTGCAACAGGGTAACACAGCTAGCAGGGGTGTGCCCCACTCTCTCTATCCCTTTCTCTCTCTCTCTATCTCTATCTTCTTCCTTTATTACCCTGTCCCTTTCCTTGGTCCACCAGTGATGTTGGGGATTGGCCTCTCCTGGCCCATCAGCCAGTGGCAGGGATCAGAGCGGCATCCGAGGGAGGGGGCGCTGTCACACTGTGTACCAAGCAACAATTAATGTGCCATCTTGCAATTGAGACATGGGAGGAAACTGGAGAGCCTAAAGAAAACCCACCGAATGCGAAGGGAGTGTACAAATTCCTCTCAGACAGCATCTGAGTTCAGGATCGAACCAAGACTTGTGCAGCTGTGAGTAAGCAGCGCTAACTACTCTGCCAGCCTTGACTAACATTGGGCTATATTTCCTGATTTGGACCATAAACCAGTAATCTGATGCCCGAAGGTATCTCCACAGACATTTGTAACTTTTAATACGTTCATGGCTAAATGGGAGAACATTGCAAATTATAAGCAGGAACAGTTTTAAGATCAGATAATGCCACATATAATATGTAAACAAGAAAAACTTCCAGCAATAGATTAAGTGGATCATAATGGCCTCGCAATCCTAACCTTCAGTGTGGTCCATCTAGAGTTTGCATCTTCTCCCTACAACTGCATGAGTTTCACCCAAGAGTTCCAGCTTCTTTTCACATATCAAAGACGTGCTGACCATAATGTTCAATACAAAATGCTGGAGGAATAAGCAGTCCAGGCATCATCTATGGAGGGAATGGAAAGGTGAAATTCCATCAAGGCTCTAATGCTCCAGTACTTTGTGCTTTTCTCACAATTCTAGCACCTTGTGTCCCCTATTTATTATGTACAGTGGCATCAGTCCATGAGCCTGATGTGGTGTCAAGGTGACAGGAAATGTATGTAAAGAAATGGCAGTGATAATTGTTTTCATAGTTGGTTTGGAGAAGGACTCAGACGAATAGTCACTGGGTTTAACTGGGATTATGCGGTTGACTGAAGCAGAGTCAATGCCCTGAAGGAGCAGTGTAAAGGGCCTGTCCCACTTACGCAACCTTGGCTCGCAAATTAGGTGACCTCGTGGTCGCTTGAGAAGTACGGGCCTTGCGGGGCTGGTCCCACTTAGGAGTGCAGAGGCGTATGGAGTTGTGCGGGGCTGGTCCCGACATCGCGCGGGGCTCCAAAATTCCTTCAATGCCTGAAAGTCTAGCACGCCAAGGCCTGTCGGCCCGCGTACGCATGCAGACGCATTACGTACTTTTGCAGCGTCTTGACGTCGTATGCAGTGTCTTGACGGTGTACGCCTAGCGCATGGCATTGCACGACGATGTCACCGCCCGGCGTGGCGATGCGTGATGACATCACCGACCTACGCTGTGTGACGCCCAAATTCAATCGGCCCGCCTCCTGCCCAGCTGATTGGTAAATATGACGCAAAGCACGTCACGCACGTACTTAACACGTACTTAGCGCGAACTTCTGGTGAACTCCGCTTCTGTTTGGTCACGCCAAATGCATGCAATCGCATGCAAGTGGGACAGGCTCTTAAGACAGAGCAGTGGAGATGACACTATGCACATATAAATAGTGATGCATAACAAGGGGACAAGGTGTGTAGGTTAATTGGTTTGGTGTATGTGGAAATTGTCCCTAGTGTGTGTAAGATAGTGTTAATGTGCGGGGATTGCTGGCCGGTGCGGACTCGGTGGGCTGAAGGGCACGTTTCCGCGCTGTATCTCTAAACTAAACTAAACATTGGGTAAATTCCTGCCATCTTGTTGAGGAAAATATTGTTATCTTTCTCAAATCGTCATTAATATTTATAACTGTCCTCTTTTGGAAAGAATATCAGTGCTACTGCGTGGTTGCATGAGGCAAAGAATTACAAACTGTTAGGTTCTTTATAGAAATGGGGGAATGCCCCAGTCATATAAATCTTGAAGGAACATCGGAGTATAACTGGTTCAACTTTCTTTCTTTCTGTACTATATTTAAATAATTAAATTGCAATCAACAGCACCCAAAAGACTGCAATGTTACTTGGAGTAAAAATAGAATCAGTTTTAGATTTTAGACTTTTAGAGATATAGCACGTTAACAGGCTCTTCAGCCCACAGAGTCTGCGCCAACCAGCGTTCCCCCATACACTAACACTATCCTACACTCTAATTTACAATTTTACTGAAGACAATTAACCAACCAATCTGTACATCTTTGGAGTGTGGGTAGAAACCGGAGCATAGAAACATAGAAAAGAGGTGCAGGAGGAGGCCATTCGGCCCTTCGAGCCAGAACCGCCATTCATTGTGATCATGGCTGATCGTCCCGTATCAATAACCCGTGCCTGCCTTCTCCCCATATAGAAACATAGAAACATAGAAATTAGGTGCAGGAGTAGGCCATTCGGCCCTTCGAGCCGGCACCGCCATTCAATATGATCATGGTGATCATCCAACTCAGTATCCTGTACCTGCCTTCTCTCCATACCCCCTGATCCCTTTAGCCACAAGGGCCACATCTAACCCCTTAAATATAGCCAATGAACTGGCCTCAACTACCCTCTGTGGCAGAGAGTTCCAGAGATTCACCACTCTCTTATCCCTTGACTCCACTAGCCCCTAGAGCTCTATCTAACCCTCTCTTAAATCCATCCAGTGATTTGGCCTCCACTGCCCTCTGTGGCAGGGAATTCCATAAATTCACAACTCTCTGGGCGAAAAAGATTTTTCTCACATCTTAAATGACCTCCCCTTTATTCTAAGACTGTGGCCCCTGGTTCTGGACGCCCAATATTGGGAACATTTTTCCTGCATCTAGCTTGTCCAGTCCTTTTATAATTTTATATGTTTCTGCAGCCGGAGAAAATCCACATGGTCACAGGAAGAATGTACAAACACGCTACGGACAACAACCGGAGTCAGGATCAATCCTGGGCCTTTGGTGCTGTAAGGCAACACCTCTACCGCTGCACCAACACGCTGCCCAGTTGCATCACTAAGCTTCCTGAAGCGATTGGGTAAGCACAGTTCAGGCCCAGAAACTATGAGGAGCTAAACTCAAGCAACACATTTAATATCACCTGAAGCCCTGAGAGTGAATAATAGCCTAACAATTGCCTCAGCTGTGTTTTATTTCATAGAACATAACTCTCATGTCACTCTTTGTAGTTTGAACACTTAATCCTGAAGTCCACTGCTTTAAGGTGCTGGCAACGACATTTTGCATTTGTCTGCAAAATCTCTGAACCAATAGTAAAGAACAGCATGCATTTGCAGTTCATAATGAGAGGGTCATGATATGGAAATGATTTATTGATTTGACAGATATAACCTCAGTGCAGTGGCCATAAACTGAACGACCCCAAAATGTGAGTTGACCTTGTCCCCTGTTCCCATCCTTTTGCTGATTCCCTTCATTTTATAGAACGTTCAGTAAACGTCTCAAGAACTAATTAAGGTTTTTAATCTTTGCCTCTTTCTGAATTATTACTATTTTTTCTCCTGGTTTAAACTCTGCCAGCTTTGGCATAGCAGAGGAGGAGACAGGAAATTCGACTTTGAAATTCGCACCATATTTAAGTTCAGCAACTTATCACTGAAGCAAAGACTTATTGGAAGGAGATAATTTGGCCCATGTGTCCATGCTGGCCATGATTGGCTGGCTGAGTAGTCTTGATGGGCCGAATGGGGCGAATCTTACAGACGTAAAACTTAACCACTTATGTAGATAGACTCCTTTGAACTTCAGGGTACTGAATCATGCGTGTGTATCCTCCCGAGACCTTGTTTGTCGAATTAATGTGGTGTTAATTTGGCAACGATTAAATTTGTCAAGGAACGGTGTAGTTTTTAAATATCTCTGACACTTAAAACATTCAAAACTATGAAAATTTATGTAAATGTATTAATTTTTTGAAGTTCATTAAAAGTGCATTCATATATTAAACTGGAGTAGAATTATTTTAAAAAATGATTTGCCTTCCCTATTCCATAAACCACGAATCCCTTCTTCTCTGGTTTCACACTAAACCTTAACTGATCAGAAGGACAGATTCTTAGTGTAAATTCTGGTGTCCCAGCAAATGAACCAAACTCATCTTGGAAGCTAGCTCTGTAATGTAATTATAGTTGCAGCTTCAGCTCTCAGTCAGTAAGTCTTAAGGACCTGTCCCACTTGGGCGTCATTTGCACGTCATTTATGCAGCATCCTAAAAGCTGTTTGGCGCGTTGTAACGCGTGCATGATGCGCGCATGGCATCTGGTGAGGCGTGGTGGCGTATGCAGTGACGCGCGGTAGCACGCGGCGCCCCAGGATTTTTGGATGCTCAAAATCCTCGCACACCACCTGCATGACACGCAAATGACGCCCAAGTAGAACAGGCCCTTAAGATATCATGACTATCTAAATTGGGAATTTACTCCCATGTAAAAACATGGATGCTCCTGTCTGTGTGATTTGTGAGTGGGTGAATATTAAAAATATATATTTGCTAAGGGCTTCTGTTTGGATTATTCCATCTGAAAGTAAAATCTAACATGTCACTGCTTTTGTTTTTTTAGTTTGAAAGATAAAGTGGAGAAACAGGCCCTACGGCCTATCCAAGGCAGCATCAACCAGCGATTCCCGCACACTAACACCATCCTACACACACTAGGGACAATGTACAATTTTACCAAGCAAACTACTAACCTGTATTTCTTTGGAGTGTGGGAGTAAACTGGAGCTCCCGGAGAAAGCCCACGCAGGTCACGGGGAGAACGTACAAACTCCCTACAGACAGCACCCGTAGTCAGGATCAAACCCGGTTGTCTGGTGCTATAAGGCAGCAACTCTACGCTACGCCACCACTGTGCCGCCCTTTGGATGAATTTATTTTTTCCTCATATCCTCTCTAAATCTGCCCATTAAAGCTATGCCTCTTTGTTATTGACTTATTTGAACCAAAGAATAATACAGCACAGAAACAGGCCGTCTATGCACAGATGTCTACGCCGACCATCATTGGCTTAAGAAAAATAATTCCTTCCTATTCAGTCTAACTAGATTTTTCATAGTTTTATACACAATCAAATTTCTGCTCAGCTCCCTTTATTCCAAAGAAAATAACCAAAGTCTAGCCAACCTTTTTCTCATAAATCGGCTTGTATACACTGGCAATATTCCTGTAAATCACTTTGCATCCACTGTAACTTTTCTCCCATGATGTAGTGATCAAAATTGTTTGCCATTGTGATCAGTGTTTTATACCTGGCTAGACCAAGTGCAGACCCGTTGGGTCTGCTCCCCCAACGCAAGATTCCACCACTCACTCATTCCACCAACGCAAGCCCTTCCCCCAACTATATATTGGACCACTTACACATAGCCCCCAACTGCGCAGGTGCAGAGATTTCTCCTCATCCCCCAGCACTCCCTCCTCCTCCACTCCACCTCCCTCTTCAATCCCTAGAGACGGAGGGGGGGCGGAGGGGGGGGGGGTAGAGAGAGAGGGAGGGGGGTAGAGAGGGAGGGGGGTAGAGAGGGACGGTGGGTAGAGAGAGGGGGGGGGGTAGAGAGGGAGAGAGGTGGTAGAGAGGGAGGGAGAGGAGGTAGAGAAGGAGGGGGTTAAAGAGGGAGGGGGTAGAGAGGGACAGGGGGGTAGAGAGGGAGGGGAGGTAGAGAAGGAGGGGAGGTAGAGAGGGAGGGGGGTAGAGAGGGAGGGGAGGTAGAGAAGGAGGGGGTTAGAGAGGGAGGGGGGAAACCCCATTTATGTGCTTTGACAGATTTACAGCCTCAGGTCTGACAAAATCACGATGATGGAACAACAAAAGTTTTTCAAAATGTTCCCCACGATTATGTTTCAAACTGTTAGGTAATGATTCAGAATAGTGAAAGATTAGAAAAGATCAGCTGGTCCCAGCAACATGCACTACATCTTCATCTGATCACCCCCATCTCCAATTCCTACAGTAGGGTGATTATCTTAGAAAGACAAAGCAAACAGAACAAAATATAGTAGCTGATTTTAACTCATCTCTTTCAGTAAGAACAGAATAGGTGAAACATGAGGATTCTACGTTATTCATTTTGTATTAGTGAGTCATAGTCAAGATACAAGACAAGATACAAGATACATTTAATTGTCATTAAAATAGTCACACAGCATGGAAACAGGCCCTTCAGCCCAACTTGCCCATACCGACCAATTCGCCCCATCTACATTGATCCCACCTGCCCACACTTGCCCCATAACTCTCGAAACCTATCCTAACCATGCACCAATCCAAATGTCTCTTGAAAGTCATGATAGTACCTGCCTCAACTGCATTATCTGGCAGCTCATTCCATACACCCACCACCCTTTGTGTAAAAATGTTATCCCTCAGGTTCCTATTAAATCTTTCCCCCCTATTGTTTGATTACTTTCAATTTCATATTTCCCCTTTTGTCTTCCAGAATACTTTGTTTTATATGTTTTACTAGGTTCAGCATCTTCCCTCTTGTTATTCTCTTCTTCACTGTTCACTGATTTTGTGCTTATACATTTTAAAGCTTCAGAATGAACTTTTTTTTATCAAAGACATCTTAATGTTTGTTGCAATGTTCTTAATGTTTAGAGATTTCTCATAATCTCTCATTTAAACACTGCACAATTCTCCATATCAGCAAGTATTCCTCTTGCTCATATCAATTCTCATATCTATGTAGACACCTGATTTCCCCAGTTTACCACTTTGCTCTTTATACTATTAATACATTGCTTAATCATAATTGTAAACCTTATTAGAATGTGATTCCCACTCCCTGGTTATCCTCTCATGCATGCTTCACTTGTCTGCTCTGGTTCATTTTCAATTTGTGGGTTGAGCTATGTTTCTCCCTTGCTCACCTAATTAGAATTCCTCGTGATTACAATTATGAATGTTTTGTATGTGTGTTTCAAATATTATCTCTGCAGCCTTCATTCCTAGCTTTATTTCTACTATCTGATGCTCATTAACAATGCCCTGATAAAGTTCCCTATATGTGTCCCTACAGAATTCTGTTTCTCTCGTTTTGGTATTTCTGTTCAATGCCTAAGTAACTTAGTGGCAGAAGTATCTTTCATCTATCCCAAAGAATGGTCCTGAGGACTCTTAACATAGTGAATGCGGAGAGGTTGTATCCCCTTGGTGGAGAATCTAGAACTAGGGGTCTCTGCTTAAAAATAAAGGGCTGCCTCTTTTGATTGAGATTAAGCAATTTACTTTCTCTCAAATTGTTATGAGTCTTTGGAACTCTCAAAGAAGATTAGCAGAATCTTTGAATGTTTTTTTAATGGTAGAGATCACTGGCAAAGTGGTGAAGGCAAGATTGTGGAGGTAAAGGTACAATCAGATTAAACCATGATCTTACTTAATGGCAGGTTCATGAAACTGAGGGCTACTCCTACTCTATTCTCATGGCCGTGATGTTTGTAGTATATTCTCTTCGTGGGTCGTTCCTATGAATCAAGAATAACTTGCATCTGTTCCCATTCTCTATTTCTGGGATAGCAACTGAGGCCAATGTGGTGTAATGATTTCCTTTCTTGAAGATGGACCACACTATCTCTAACATGTCTTTTCTCAGATGTGGGGTGCAGCGGTAGAGATGTTGCCTTACAGCGAATGCAGCGCCAGAGATCCGGGTTCGATCACGACTTCAGGCGCTGTCTGTATGGTGTTTGTACATGTGTTTCATAGCAAATGGATTTGAGTATAGGAGCAGGGAGGTGCTACTGCAGTTGTACAGAGTCTTGGTGAGACCACACCTGGAGTATTGCGTACAGTTTTGGTCTCCTAATCTGAGGAAAGACATTCTTGCCATAGAGGCAGTACAGAGAAGGTTCACCAGACTGATTCCTGGGATGTCAGGACTTTCATATGAAGAAAGACTGGATAGACTCAGTTTGTACTCGCTAGAATTTAGAAGATTGAGGGGGGATCTTATAGAAACTTACAAAATTCTTAAGGGGTTGGACAGGCTAGATGCAGGAAGATTGTTCCCAATGTTGGGGAAGTCCAGAACAAGGGGTCACAGTTTAAGGATAAGGGGGAAATCTTTTAGGACCGAGATGAGGAAAACATTTTTCACACAGAGAGTGGTGAATCTCTGGAATTCTCTGCCACAGAAGGTAGTTGAGGCCAGTTCATTGGCTATATTTAAGAGGGAGTTAGATGTGGCCCTTGAGGCTAAAGGGATCAGGGGGGTATGGAGAGAAGGCAGGTACAGGATACTGAGTTGGATGATCAGCCATGATCATATTGAATGGCGGTGCAGGCTCGAAGGGCCGAATGGCCTACTCCTGCACCTATTTTCTATGTTTCTATGTTTCTATGTACGTTCTCCTCGTGACCTGCGTTGGTTTTCTCCCACACTCCAAAGACATACAGGTTTGTAGGTTAATTGGCTTGGTAAATGTAAAAATTGTCCCTTGTTGATATAGGATAGTGTTAATGTGCGGGGATTGCTGGTCGACACTGACCTGGTGGACTGAAGGGCCTCTTTCCGCACTGTACCTCTATACTAAACCAAAAAAAATGTGGAAGATCAAGTTGTAAGATTTTGAAATGATGTTTGTTCCCACCTAGTTTCAAATGATAGCAATGCCTTTGGTTATGGAGTCACAGAGTCATACAGCGAGGAAACAGGCCCTTCGGCTCAATTTGCCCACTCCGACCAATATGTCCCATCTACACTAGTCCGACCTACCTGCCCATATCCCTCTAAAGTTGTGCTATTCATGTACCCGTCTAATTGTTTCTTAAACGAGTTAGCAGACACACTGCAGTAGTCCAGCACCTGTTCCGACTACAGGCCCAATCCTGTCCTGGCCATATACCTGTCCCTGCTCTTAGCCACACATTAGCCTTTACCCAGTTATCATCTCCAATAAGTAATGAACCACAAATTACCATTCTTGCCGCCTTCCCCACAATGATTTATGGCTCTGAGGCATGGCAACTTAACATTAAGTCAGGGGAGAAAATGGAGACATTTGAAATGCATTGCTTTAGAAGTCTGCTGCTTGTGTTTACACTGAGTGTTCTGTAGGAAATCAATCAGGATATTGGAAACAACAAGCCTTTGTGAGACAAAGGTTTGAAAATTGAATGAGAATGGAAGGCACACTTGCCTGCGGCATGATAGAGGAACCGTCATGAAATTGAGAGAGATGCGGACACAAAAAGCGGCAGGTAACCAATAAAAAGCACTGAACAGGGCATGAACTGACATTGCACAGATCTAGTCAGTGGAGTGCTGATAGACGAAGGCAGAATCAGCATCTGTAGCTCCCAGTGGTCACAGAAGGCATCCTTTAATTTGAATAATTCACTGACAATTCTGTCCTTTATGAAGCTGTAATTCTCCCCTTATTACATTCAATTTCCTTCAGTTTGTATTCAATTCACAATGTACAGAATTAATGTCCATGTTTATCTTTACTCCGTCTTATTCCTTCCGGGTAAAACACAAAGAGTTGGAGTAACTCAGTGGCTCAGTTTAGTTTAGTTTAGAGATACAAAGTGGAAACAGGCCCTTCGGCTCATTGAGTCCCCACTGACTACCCTTAGACTAGCACTATCCTACACATTAGGGACAATTTACAATTTTACCAAGGCCAATTAACCTACAAACCTGTGCGTGTGGGAGGAAACCGGAGCACCCGGAGAAAACCCACGCTGGTCACGGGGAGAACATACAAACTCTGTACAGACAGCACCCGTGGTCAGGATCGAACCCGGGTTTATGGCACCGTAAGGTAGCAACTACTGCTGTGCCGCCATGCTGCGCCTATGGAGGACATGGACAGGTGACGTTTTCAATCGGCAACCTTCTTCAGATTCTGGGTCTAATGATAGATCCATAACTGAAACATCATCTATTCAGGTGCTCCAGAGATGCTGCCGGACCCACTGAGTTACTCCAGCTCTTTGTGTTTTACTCAAGATTCCAGCATCATTAGTTCCTTGTGTCTCCATATTCAGTCCTGGAGTTGGTGAGTGAGGCTCACTGTGCCCATTCACTTCTGGCATTCCTCATTGCCCTGAGCTTATCCAAATAGAGTGGGTGTTTCCTCTGGGGGGAGAGTCGAGGACTAGAGGTCACAGCCTCAGAATTAAAGGGCGCTCTTTTAGAAAGGAGATGAGGAGGAACTTCTTTAGTCAGAGGGTAGTTAATCTGTGGAACTCATTGCCGTCAGTGGATATTTTTAAGGGAAAATATAGACTTTCTTGATTAGAACGGGTGTCAAGGTTATGGGATGAAGGCAGGAAAATGGGATGAGGAGGCAGAGATCAGCCATGATTGAATGGCAGTAGACTTGATGGGCCGAATGGTCTAATTCTACACCTGTAACTTGTGAACTTGTTCAGGACCTGTTTGGTTAATCCCACTGACCACCCTGGAGGCAAATGATGAGGGCTTGAACAATAGCAGCGAATAAGCCCCTGGAGATGCTTCACTCCCAGTCACACCCCCAGCTCCACCATCTGTAAAGCAGATCAAACATTGTCAATGCAGATGAATTTCAGACAATGCAAAAATATTCAAAAAACATTAAAATTGAAACAAGGAAATAAAACATTTACATTTTAACATTTAAATGTTAATGAATCCCATTAATGATGCATGTACATAATAAAAAAATAAGATTAAATAATTAACAAAATATTGCTAATCTTAAATTTCTTCTTCACTGTCGTACATCCAAAATTCAAAAAAACATGTGCAGGATGCAGGAAGATGGTCCCCAGTGTAAATGTTGATTTCTGTACACTTCTGTTCTACAGTTTGTCTCCATCCATGTGGAACACAGTCTGAATATTGCTGGCAGTGCCCAGCCAGCAAGTTCCAGAATCCTGCCTTTGTGTGGGAGTCCTAAACATTGCTAAATACTGGCTGCACATTCAACAACAAAACTCAGGCAAAAGCGAGTTCCTTTTCCTCAAAGGGGTCCTGAAATCCGAAATGCAAAATTTTAACGGACTTATACCATGCTTAAAATTGACCTAATCTGACTGAGATTTCCTACACAATTGTATTCCAGACAAGATGGCGCCAGGGCATGGCGACTCATTGCATGCTGGTCTCAGAAGAGGATCTGCTTCATCAGCTAGAATTGATCTGGTCCTCCCACCTCCCTCATTGGAGAACTTTGAACTATCTTAATTAAACTATGGGATTTCAATATTATATCCTTGCACTAAATGTTGTACCTTCATCCTTTATTTGTGCACTGGATTCATGTGTAGTCTTTTCTTTGATTGGATGACATGCAAACAAAAGCTTTGCACTGACCCTCAGTACACATGGCAATAAACTAAACTAAAGTAAAAGTGCCTTTATTCCCAGGGCCCAAAATGAATATCACTGCAGTATATAGGGATGGCTTATACACTGATTTGCTACCAGTATTTAATTAATGACTACATGAGGATTAGTGTGCAAGGGTATTGTTAATTAACTTAATAACTCATTAAAATGATTGAACGTATTCAAGCATGTCTGAGTCTATGTTGGAGACAGACATCCCACAGTCACAAATAATGAAGAACTGTTACACTGGAATACAGGAGAATATCTAAATACATTTATCATTGGCTTCTTGTCTGTACATCGTGTAGGTCCTAATGAGAGCTTCCCGTAGGGTTTGTTATTGGTTGTGCCGGTTGCTGCTTTAATATGTTACAGCGATTCCAAGTGAACTAGAGATCAATACTGTGTGTTCAGCTAATCCTCAGCAAAAGCCACTGAAGAGTTCAGTAAGCTGAATCTGAGAGCTTGCAGAAGGTCATGAGGACCTGCTTCATAACCAACTTAACAAAAGCAAGCTGTTAAATTATCTCAAATGATACAGTCAGGCCTTAGGACATGTCAGTTTCAAACAGAATTGCATAGAACAGGTCTTTATACTTTAGGGATGCTGTGCAGAAACAGGCCCTTCGGCCCACCGAGTCCATGCCGACCTGCGATCACCACGTATACCGGCACTATCCGACACACACTAGGAACAATTTACAATTTGACAGAAGCCAATTAACCTACAAGCCTGTACATCTTTAGAGGCTTTGGAGTGTGGGAGGAAACCGGAGCACCCGGAGAAAACCCATGGGGTCACGGGGAGGATGTACAAATGCCATACAGTCAGCACCCGTAGTCAGGATCGAACCCGGGTCTCTGGCGCTGTAAGCAGCAACTCTACCACTGCGCCACCATGCCGCCCCAGGTCAGACTGAATGTTGCACCTGCTGAGTTTCTCCAGCATTTTTGTGTACCTTCGATTTTCCAGCATCTGCAGTTCCTTCTTAAACAGACTGAATGTTTTCCAGTTCAGACCATGGAAACCCACTTCACAAGCATCAGCTCACGGAGCAGGATTCCTGTTCCGAAATGGAACAAATCCTGTCCCGATTGTAGCAGTTGGCATCATACTTGGCAGGACCTGCCAATGAAGCCACACAGCACTGACCCCCCCTGATTCTAAGTGGAAAACAAATGGCTCAAAGCCACACTGCTCCACGGAGTTGAAACCACTGATGAACCTCAAGACATAGAAATAGGTCAGAGCAGCTTTCGCTCCAGACGAATGCTAAAGTGTTTTACATAAAATGTAAATTGATCCATCCAGGAATTATTTCTTTAGTCCAGACAACATCTGAGGCTTGTCCAAAGGCCCTGAAGGAATACACAGTGGCTTCTACCTACTGACAAAGTTATAATGGATGTATTCTCCAGAGTAACCTGGGCACTTTTATCTCCCTTCTCTGCTTCATGCATGAGTGCATTCTCGGTGGCAACATATACACCATTTCCTATTCCAGTCACTTTCTCCAGCCTCACGAATATTAGAGCCTAAATGTGTATGGCTTTATGTTATTCCAATGGCATTTCTTTTGATTTCAGGCCCAGAGCATCCCCATAGAACTTACTGGCAAATGTACAATTCAGATTTCTTTGCTTTCATTTTTTAATTGTAAAGCTGCCGAACAGAGATGCTGTGGGAACAGCCTCTGTCTAAATTGGCCCTGAATCAATATCACAAAGTTATGAGATGTTTTGTTCTTGTTCCCCACAGAAGGGCAATGAGCGTCATGCTCTGGATGGCTACATTCTTGCTAGTGATTAAATAGCTACAGGTTAATGACCAGCTCAAGGGCTTGATGTCTTAATTTAACATGTCAGAGAGAATTTGAGATTAGAGTTTAGAAATGCAGCCTGGAAACAGGCCTTTCAGCCATGGAATCCACACCGACCATCGATCACTCATTCACACTTGTTCTATGTTATCCCACTTTCTTCTCCACTTCCGACACATTAGGGGGAATTTTACAGAGGCCAATTAAACTGCAACCTGCCCGACTTTGGGATGTGGGAAGAAGCCCAAAACCACATGGTCACAGGGAGAAGCTCCACGAGTATTCTTTTTCTCCAGAGATGCTGCCTGACCCACTGAGTTAAAC
Organism: Leucoraja erinaceus; assembly: GCF_028641065.1. Lineage (NCBI taxonomy): Eukaryota > Metazoa > Chordata > Chondrichthyes > Rajiformes > Rajidae > Leucoraja > Leucoraja erinaceus. The sequence continues at coordinate 15,091,483 of NC_073388.1, read as the reverse complement.
CAGCATTTTGTGTCTATCTTCAGCGTAAACCAGTATTTGCATTTCCTCCCTACACATTTCGAGTCAGGACCCTTCTTCAGGCGAAAGGGACCTGCCCAAAACGTCACCTATCCATTACATCCACAAATGCTGCTGATCCAGAGTTACACCAGCATTTTGTGATTCCAGCAGCTGCAAATCTGTGTCTTCAATTTAACTGAATAATGCAAAGGATTGCCTTCAGGATTGAAATGTTACTATACTCTTATTAACTACACAAGGGAGAAATAATTTCACATTTAAACCGTATATTGCATTGCTAACAGAATGTGAGCAAAATGAGTGTTATGTAGAATTAAGGAATTATATTGGAAAGACTTTTGCTGTGCTTATCTAAGCAAAAGTTGCGCGCTTTGAGTTTATAAGGTCCCGGGTGAAATCCCTTGACTATATCTTCAGATTTATTTCCTCTAAAGCTCAAGAAGGGGTGAAATGTCAACAAGGATTTCCAAAACTGATCACCATCCAGTAACTTCTGCTGGTAAATCCAGTTTGGATAAGACCATGTTTGGGATTGACAGAGAGGGCAGTAATCCTGTAACCAGTTCACATTCACTGGCCAGGTTTAAGGATGAAAAATGTATGAAATCATGTTGTGCAAAGCATCTACCAGATTGTATTGGAACCTAGACTCTATCCTTGCAACTGGCTGTGCCTTTGGGAAAATAATGTACAAACAATGGATGCATTGAAAATTGTTTTAAAAATATGTTTTAATGCTGATCCTGAATTGAAACCAAATGCATAGCCTATCATGTATCCAGAGATGTAAGTATTTGGCATTAGATCAGTAAGTGAACCTTGGAGCACAGTCTTTGGAAATTTCCAAAATTAGACCAGAATTACGTGCCTGTATTAATTATTTATAAAAAAGTATTTGTTCCCAACAATAAATTTATGATATTTGGTTTTCATAATGAAAGATTTTAATTAATTTCCTCCATATGTAAAGATAGCATCAAGCCATGATCCTATTCTACTTGCCTCCCCAAGTTACAACTCCCTGCAAGCAGCTGCAGGAAAGAACTGCAGATGCTAGTTTAAATCGAAGATAGACACAAAATGCTGGAGTAACTCAGCGGGACAGACAGCATCTCTGGAGAGAAGGAATGGGTGATGTTTTGGGTAGAAACCGTTCTTCAGACCTCTTCTTCTCCCTGCAAGTAGGTCTCTGTTTGAATTTGGACTTGGCAGCATGACAGTAACATGAAGCATTACCAAGTTGTAACTTCCAGGCAAAAAAACATATTTACACAATTAGACAAAGTTTTTGTTGCTCTTCCAATGAAATTACACTTCAGGAATTTCAGAGCTATATATATAATAGTTTATCACATTAGTCCAGCAGGAACATCTGCAAGGAAATGACTGAACCAAATATTTATTTAGTGTTCCAGTATGTGACAAGCAAAGTTTCTTTTACATCAAAAGGCTAGAAGTGGTTCCAAAACACATGCATCATAGCCTAGCTTGGGAACAGCTCCATCCAAGACCAGAAGAAATTGCAGGGATTTGCGGATGTAGCCCAAACCATCACTCAAACCAAACTCCCTTCCATTGAAGAAACGTTGCCTATCTCCTTCGCTCCATAGATGCTGCTGCACCCACTGAGTTTCTCCAGCATTTTTGTGTCCCTTCCATTGACTCCATTCTCTCTTCACACCAGTATAATCGAGGACTGGTCTCACCCCACCCAGTCACTCCCTCTTCTCCCCTCTTCCATAAGGTAAGAGGCACAAAAGTTTGATAACGCATACAACCGGATTCAGGAACAGTTTCTTCCCAGCTGTTATCAGACATCTGAACGGCCCTCTCATCAGCTAGAGAGGGGTCCTGACCTCCCATCTACCTCATTGGAGACCTGTGAACTGTATTTAACCAGACTTCACTGTGATATCTTGTACTGAATGTTGTACCCTTTATCCATTACCTGTGCACTGTGGGTGGCTTGATTGTACTCGTGCATAACCTTTTTTTGACTGGATAATACCAAAATAAAAGCTCTTCACTGCACCTTCGTATACATGACAATAATAAACTAAACTAAAGTAAACGCAAAACGTGTTCTCTTTGTGGACCATTGCTCTCTCTCAGAACATTATCATTTATTTCCATCTTAGTTTCATAGTCACATTCATCAAGCCAGTTAATGAAAGAGCAAACTGTAAATTGGATGAAGGCAAAGGTGAACCACAAGATGGAGGGCCACGTAATGTATCATAATTAGGGTAGCTAGGGAACAGTTGATAGGTTGGAGGTTTAAATAACCTCCTAAATCCCATGAATAGAGTCAAGAATCTTGGAAATTGATGACACAGAAAGAACTTGTTTGACCTA